>NC_133617.1:587780737-588057647 GCF_048593235.1 Sminthopsis crassicaudata
CCTGGGAATATTTAGGTTGGAGAACAGAAGTCTTAAGGAGACATCAAAAAAAGGGTTTGATGACTAAGGAATTGAATTTGTTCTTATTCTTAGAGGTTGGAAGTTGATGGGAGATAGATTCAGTCTCAATGTAAAAATAAAATAGTCTCATAACTAAGAGCAATCTAAAATCAGAATGGGATGCCTTGGGCAGGGAAAGATAGTGAATTTCTTTTCACTGGAGGACTGTGAATTAAGACTAAGACCCTTAATCAGGAGATTTGCTTAAATGGGATTCCTGTTTGGATGTATGTTGTGCTATGGTTACCTCTGTGATCTGTTCCAATTCCGAGATTTTGCGACTCAAGCAGCAGTGATGGAAACACTGGGAATAGGTAGGTCTATAGTCCCTGGCAAGCATAGTAGTAAACTAGGATCACTATCATCTCAGAAACGAACATAATAATAGATTAACATCTACATAGGGCTTCAAGGTTTACAAAGTATTTAATGGGCTATCATATTTGATCTTATCAACTCTGTGAGGTAGATACCATTATTATTTTGATTTTCAAGTTGAGAATACTGAGGCAGACAGAGATTAAGACTTGTCTAGGATCACACAGCCTGTGAATGAGGTTAAATTTGAGTTTAGGCCTATTGGCACAATGGATTGACTCTCCTGAGTTCAAATCTAACCTCAGATACCTACTAGCTAGAGGGAACCCATAATTCAATTTTAAATGAATTTTCATTTTATTAGTCATAAAAATATCAACATTCATTTGAAAATTATCATACTATGAGTGGCTTAAAGACAAAGATCGGGATGAAATATTTGGGGCATATATAGTTTTGTGAATCCCTTGCAATTAGTCTGAGGGTCCACAGCCCACAGGGACTTCTTATATGGCTTATTCAATTTCTTTTTCTAAGATAGGATTATTTAAGTATTCTATTTCTTCTTCTGTTAATCTGAGCAATTTATATTTTGGTAAATCTTCATTCATTTCTATTAGATTGTCAGTTTTATTAGCATAAAGTTGTGCAAAATAACTGAATAATTGTTTTCATTTAATCTTTGTTGTTTGTGCATTCATCCTTTTCATTTTTGATACTAGTAATTTGGTTTTCTTCTTTCCTTTAAAAAAAAATTGGCCAGCAAATTTAAAAAATAAAATCAGTTCCTAATTTTATTTATTAGTTCTATTTTTTCAAACTTTTAATTTTTTATGCATTTCTTTTGTTTTTACGATTTCTGGAATAGATGATTTTTGACAGCTCTCATCTAGATTCAGAATTCTATGATTGTGTTACAGAGTTGTCATTGTCAGTAGCCTCATCTTCACTGATGAATAATATGGGCAATCCTTTATGTCCTCTATTATCTGGAAGCATCCTTGCCTCCCCTTGCTCTTGAAGCTTAGTGGGCTGCTTTCCTGCCCCTTTTCCCCTCCTGGGTGACAGGCTGACCTTTCACATGATTCTTTTTGATGGGAACCACTGGTTTCTGGAGAATCTTAACCCACAGGACTAAGGTGCAATTTTGCTTAACAGGGTGCATTTGTGGATCTACATACACACACACACACACACACACACACACACACACACAAACACACACACACAGGGGTCACAGTTTCTGGATTTTATTCCTTTGAATTAAAACTAGGTTGATTGCTCATGACTGGCAGAAAGATTTTGATCACAAATGTTTTCCCTAGAATATTTATGTTAGATAATATATTCTTATGAACAAACGCAAGGAGTCAACTCCCATCAGAAAAGGGTGTGGAGGATGAGTTCTAGCCATAAAGAATGGCATGATTCTTCAGTAGGAAGTTTTAACTCGGACTTCTTTGATTTCTAATTTCTGGGTAGCAGAATATCTAGAACAGGGATTTTTAACCCACAGTCTGTGGACTCCCAAGGTGTCAGTTCATCAGTCAGTAATTATTTAGTTAGTGCCTCCTATGTTTCAGGAACTGTGCGCTGGGAATATAAACTTTGCACAACTGCCTCACTTTAATCCAATTCATGTGTAAGTCATGACATCAATCTTATGATGTCATTGGTCCACAGAATCAAATGATGAATAGCAACAACAACAAAGAAAGGTTTAAAAGACAGTCCTTGTTCTCAAATTGCTCATATTTTAATAAAGCCATGAAAACAGTTGTGTATAGTTATTATATAGGGTAAATTGGAGATAATCAGGAGAGGGAAGGCTCTAGAATTCAGTTGAGGAGTAAATGAAAGACTTCTCACAGTAGGTGGGATTTTAGTTAGGGCTTGTAGGAAGCCAAGAATCCAGGAAGCAGAGATGAGGTGGGAGAATATTCCAGGCATGTGGAATAGCTGGTGAAAATGCTATAGATAGGGTTGGAGAGGAAAAAAATATATCTTTCCCTCCTCCAGCCCCCAAACAGCTAACTGAAATCGCATTTCTTTTAGTTATTACAAAAATTATTCTGAGAAGGGATTCATAGACTTCAGCAGGTGTCAAAGGAGTTTATGATACTTAGAAACACAGTCTACAAAAGATAAAGTGCTAAGATGCTCCTTCCTTTTAGGATCTGAAAGCTCAGACTTCGAGCAGGGCAGCATCGCAGAGAGAGCATTGGATTTAGGTACAAGAAGGCCCAGGTTGAAGCCTTGGATGATATGGATTGTGACCCCAGGAAAAGCATTTAATCTTTCTGGGTTCTAGTAATTCTCTAAGACTATAAATTGAGAGCAGAGATCTCCCTTGCAGTGACAGAGAGACCTTTCTCACTTGGGAGTTCCCTAACTATTGAGACATAATTCCAGTTTTTATCCCTAAAGTTGATATTCTATTTTGACTTGGAGTAGCATTTTACCTTAAAAAAAAAAAAGGAGAAAGGGATAAATAGGGAGGAAATGCAGAGAAGAGACGTATCTGCTCAGGAAGGTAACATTTCCTGGGCCAGAATTTGCCGTAATATAGGAGCTTTGTCCTACAAATTTGAGAAGACTTGTTCAGGCTTAATTTGCTTGGTTTACTTGGCCAAGGAGAGGCCAGCGTTTATTTGGCAACATTCCCAGAGGGTGACACACCTTGCTTTGGGGCCTGAGCTGCAGAATTTCCTCCAGCATTTCCCTGGATGTAAACCTCTAGGCAGCTTTGTGGTGAGGAGGTTGGAGGGGCAGCAAGTCTCTTAGCATTGAGGAAAGTGCTCCAACTTTTGAGTTAGAGTCCCTGAGTTCAAAGTCATTCAGACTGCATGACTGTCAAGGTCCCTTCCAGTTCTAAATCTCCAGTCCTGTGATCCTGCGTACAACCAGAGGACCGGGTTAAGATGGCAGCCTGGCTTGATTTTATTTTCTAGAGTTCTCAAGGAACCTGATTCAGCAACTGAAGACCAGAACACCTAGATTCCTGGGCAAAAGGATCCTAAGAGAACACTCTCTCCCTTCCTCCTCAAACTCACTGGATTCATTCCCACAAATATTTGTACTTTTGACCCTTTAATCTGAAGAGTAATGCCTTTCCCTATTTTTATTTAATAAAGTAGGGGAAAACCACAAGATTTCAAATATAAAGTCTTGTGTTTTAACTGTACTTCTGTGTGACCTTGGAAAGTCATTTAAATGCTGTCTACCTCAGTTTCCTCATATGCAAAATGAGATTAGACTAGATTTTTTTTGTTGTTGTTTGCTCGGGACTTTTTTGGTGGTCTCTTGAAGTCTGGGGAACCTTTGTTTCTTAGAACACTATTTTTATTTTTTGAATGGTATTTTAATTTTCCAAATATATATAAATTTAGTTTTCAGCATTCACTTTTGCAAAATCTTGTAGAACACTGTTTTAAAATAAATAAATAAAATAAAATATAGAGTATTATAGAGGAAACCAATTTTATTAAAATAAAGCTTCAATATTCTCCCATCCAAGATGACGGCTCTTATATCTATGACACCAGGTCATGGATTATGTCTGATGTCCCATCTAAGCCTAAAATCCAAAGACTCTCAAGACTCCTCTATTAAGGTAAAAATGGAAAGGTACTATTATTTTCCTTTTTTTTAAATTTTATTTTTTATTATAGCTTTTTATATACAAAACATATGCACAGGTAATTTTTCAACATTGACCCTTGCAAAACCTTCTGTTCCAACTTTTCCCCTCCTTCTCCCTACCTTCTCTCCTAGATGGCAGGTAGTCTAATGCATGTTAAATATGTTAAAATATATGTTAAATACAATATATGTATACATATTTTTACAGTTATCTTGTTGCACAAGAAAGATTGGATTTAGAAAGAAGGTAAAAATAACCTGAGAAGAAAATAAAACAAAAATGCAAGCAAACAGTAACAGAAAGAGTGGAAATGTTATGTTGTGGTCCACACTCATTTCCCACTTTTTTTCTTTGGGTGTAGCTGATTCTGTTCATTACAGATCAATTGGAACTGATTTGGATCCTCTCATTGTTGAAGAGAGCCACGTCCATCAGAATTGATCATCATGTAGTATTGTTTTTGAAGTGTATAATGATCTGTTCATTTCACTTAGCATCAATTCATGTAAGTCTCTCCAAGCCTCTCTGTATTCATCCTGCTGGTTCTTTCTTATAGAACAATAATACTCCATAAAATTCATGTACCACAATTACCCAACCATTCTCCAATTGATGGGCATCTGCTCAGTTTCCAGTTTCTGGCCACTACAAAGAGGGCTACCACAAACATTTTTGCACATTCAGGTCCCTTTCCCATCTTAAATATCTCTTTGGGATATAAGCCCAGTAGGTACTATTACTTTCAAAGCAACTATTTGCCTATAATATTTGCCAGAAGAAACTTATCTCGTATTTTCCCTATTCTTCATGTGATTACCTTTCTTTTGTATTCAGGCTTCCTTTAGGTCAAAGTAGTCTGGTTAACAAGGATGGTTTTTGGACCAAAGTCTATTAATGACTAAAAGGTCTAATACCTTGACTAAAGTCCTACTTTGTTGCCTCATTATGGCATGGAGGTGAACTTGGCTTTTCAAAGCCTGCCTTCCTTCCTTCCACCCCCTCTTTCTCCTATCTTTTCCTTCCTTCCCTTCTTCCTTTCTTTCTTCCTTCCTCCCTCTTCTCTTCCCTCCTTCCTTCCCTTTTTCCCTCTTTCCTTCCCTCTCTCCCTTCCTTCCTCCCTTCCTCCTTTCCTTTCTCCCTCCTTTTCCTCCTCCCTTTTTCCTTCCCTCCCTTTACTTCTTCCTTTCTTCCTTTTGGATTTTTTTGGTCACAATAAGTAAGGATGATTAGTAAGTAAGCCCTACATGGAGTACTTATACAGATGAAATCATAGCCCTCTGAAGTATGAACCTAAATGTGTAAGTCCTTGGACATCTTGTGACATCTGTTTGCCCCAAAGCAATGCTTGTGATAAATTTTAAGCTATGCTCAACTTTTCTTTTTCATTTTTATTATAAACTTAACAAACACAAAATGAGTATTTCCAATTATAGAGTAGAACAGAAAAGGAACATCGAGTATGAAATTGAAAATCTCTATTATGTATAGCTTGTTTTTGTTTTGTTTTGTTTTTTTTGTTTTTTGTTTTTAAATATAATTTCATCCAATGCTTAACTTTCAAAGTTATCCTGCTTGTCTATGCCTTTTTTTTTCCTGGACTATTTTTAAGTGAATGGAAGAAGCCCCATTCTCACCTGAATTGTATTTTGTCCCTTCTCTTTTCCTCAGTGCCCACACTGAAGTTAGGAAACTTCAGCTTCTGTGAATTCAGGTGTGGCAGTTTTTCTGGTTGGTTTTCAGAAAGGGGGAAGGGGTTGAGAGACAATTGATGGCATAGTCTCTCCAACAATGACCTGGTTATTTGGTTTGGCTTTCCCATTTGTTCTTCATCGGCAATAGCTAGCAGAAGCACCAACCTGTTCAAACCAGTTTATATTAGAAAGCAACACAGTGAAAACCTGTATAAACCAGTCTTTCTAGTAAGTTTATAGAAAACAAGTAAGAAGGCTGTTAGTTCTTACAGCGCCTGTGAAAAGTTTTTAAGGACCCAAGGAGATGGTGAAATTCTACATGCAGAGCTATCTGGGATTCGGATCTGAGGGGTGATGAGAATTAAAAGACCAATATTAAATAAATAATCCTTCATTTCTGAGAGGTAGGAAAAACATTATAATGGAAATCTGGGAGTAAAGTTTTTAACCATTGGCTCTGACACTATTTAACCATATGAAAAAAAAAAGTCACTTTATGTGTCTATAAAACTTGTCTTTTGTAAATTGAGGGGGTTGGACTAGTTGACCCCTAAAATTTCTTCTAAGGTCTCTTCATTTTCCACGATCCAGTTATCTACTTTCCATTTGTTGTCACTTGAATGCTTCTCCACTCCATCCCCCACCCTGACTATTGTCATAAAAAGTTTGAGGTTATTGTGGTTTTTATTGTTGTTTTGATTTTGAAAGCCAGGGCATGTATGATTAAAGTGGCCTGGGAGATGGTTCTGAGTTTGTCCCACGCTCTCTATCTCAACTTCTTTCTCTAGAAATATCAGATCTTCTCCCCCTTTCAGTCATGTCTTTGTTTTTAAGCCATCAACTAATCCTTGTTAAGGAGTTAACTGATAAGGAAGATGCTGACCGAACCTTAACGTGGGATACCTTCCAAGGTGATGTATATTTTGATTCTAAAATCCGACTAGACCAAAGACAGATTTAGAGAACAGGTTTAGGTTTGGCTCTAGGTTTAGTATATGGAAGTATGGGGCTGTTGGCCCTCGGTTGTCATCCTCTGGTGTTGGTTAAAGGGTGAAATAACATGAAGATTTATTCAGTCACCTTCCCCATCCCTATCCCACACCTTTCACAGAACTGGAAAAGATCTCAGGAGTTGTCAGATCCTTGATATTACATTTTAATTAGAATATGAAAGGTTAAGCAATGGACAAAGAATCTATTTTGTGTGGTGCAGATATTCCCGAATGGATCAATAACTCTGAAGCCTGAACAATAGCGCTATAAGTCATCCTAAGCATATTAATTTTCTTTTCCCATGTGTTTTCCTACCAGATTCCTATAATGATGTACCTCCTTTTCACTATAGATATTAAGTGCATTGGTCAAATAGCATGATTTGTGATTTGAATTTAGATGTGTATTGTGAGGTATTTTAAAAATTTCTATATTTGCTTTAATAACTGAGTATCTCTAATATTGTTTTGCCTTATTAAGAGATTACATTACAAAATCACACACATATATATGTATATATGTGTACAGTAATACACACATGCATATACATATACATATACATATACATATACATATACATATACATATACATATACATATACACACATATAAGTTATGTGATAAAGTGCAAAGCCTGGGTCAAGAAAATATGAGTTCAAATGTGACTTCAAGTACTTACTAGTCACTTGACTCTGTTTTCCTCCAGTTTCCTCATCTATAGAATGAGCTGCAGAAGGAAATGGCAAACCACTTCAATATCTTTGCCAAAAAACAAACAAAAAAACCTAATAGGGTCATGAAGAGTCAGACAAGATTGAAGCAATTGAACAATGATAAGGAGAAAAACAAAATTAGAATGTGAGTTCCTTGTATCCAGGACTGACTGAGTTTTCTATTGTTGTTTTTTTATTATTATTTTTTTAAATATCCAACACTTATCACAGTGCTTGATCCATAGTAAGCACTTGAAGAATGTTTAAATTCACTCATGCATGCATTTACTCACATAGATGAGGAAACTGTCCCAGAGAAATGAAATGACTTGCCCAAATCTTTGTTGCTAATAAATGACATAGCTAGAACTCAAACTCATTTCCTGGGACCAAGTCTGGTGTCCTTAGCATAATGAGCTTCCTCGATTAAAGCTGAGCCCAAAGATATGATATAGTATTTAAAAGAGGGCTTTTTTTTTTTTTTTTTTTTTTTTTTTTTTTTTTTTTGTGATATTCAAGGTGGCCAGCTCCATGAAGGCAGGAGCTTTGGCTTATGTCAACTTTATAATCTGCCCCACCCTGCCCCACTCCCATCCCCACCTTCTAGATCTATCCCAATGAATGTCTAAGTAATTTGAGCTTAATCAATATTTGTAATGGTAAATAAATATGAAACCAGTGGCCCTTAGAGTTTTGAAAGCTTCTTGAGTACTAAAACACTTTTATACAACAACTTTAAATATACAAAACGGATCAGTTTTCAAAATTCATCTATCAAGTCAGAAAAATCTCTGTTCAGATCCCAGACCTACTAATTACTACCTGTATAACCTTTCCTTTCTGAGACTCAGTTTCCTTACCTGTAAAATGAGCTTGGGTGATAGCTAAGGATCTTTCTGTTTCTAAATTACAATCCTATAACCATTTCATTTTATATAGGAGCAATAGAGCTCACATTGTTCTATCATCGTAGCTTAAAGATACATATTTCCTATTGCATTAATAGATGGCTCCTCTCCAAGCAAAGTTATGATATCAAAATGTAGGGAACATGAAAAATAATAGGTGCAAAACAGGAATGTCAAGGAGATAATGGATATCAACAGCCTTCATGGCTGATTAACTAACCCAGATTGATTGCAGAGCAGAGCAGGGTACATGCATTTCCAGTATTTCCTGAATCAACAATGCATATCCCTGTTGGCTTAAGTGAGGGACTCTTGGGGTCTAGGGAAGTGGGTCATGAAGTGGGTTTCTTTCCCTTCCTTCCCATCCTCCTAATTGAGAAAGCAAGCAATTTGATTTAGATTTCTATGTATCTTTCTTACAAGATTTCAGGAGATTTGATTCTGCTCCCAATTCAGTTTTAAAAAGAGGGCTCCCTGTATGTAAGGGACAATGCTATATGCCAATAAATGTGCCTAACATAGGAAATTTTTTAAAAAAGGGAAAACAATCTACTCTGAAAACATTTGTATTGGGATGACATAGAAAGATAAGCAAAAACCTATATATAGATAATTATTTATTAATCACAGGGATTATCATCCAATGGCAGCAATAGAAAAAATATCACCTCTTTACCAAAAAAGGAGGAAGAGGCTTGATAGGCTTATCATATGGTAAGCAGGTTAAAAACCTCTCAGAAATACTTCTGGAAAGAGCATACTTATCACTTCCCTAAGCAATAGGAAATTTGACAATAGGTGTACATCACTGTATTTGTTGAATGTAATTGGAGGTGGTTTCCCCCAATGAAGCCTATGAAATGGCTAAAACTTGAGAAGGTATTTAAAAGCCTATCCTTAGACTATAACTGCATGAACTTGGACAACAGGAGTCAAAGAAACTTCAAATGAACAACTGAGTCAGGCTGATTTGTTTGTGAAAAGAGACCAGTTTGTTAGAGGCAATTCAGGACCAGGTCATTATCAATAGAAATAACAGAAGGCTCTTCCTTAAGAACTCTAGATTTGGTGATCAGTATAAATTATACAAAGAAACAGTGTCAGTTCTGTAGCCCTTATTTTATGTAGGCTGTAAAAATTTAGCACCTATTGAATATGGATCAAAACAATACCCGATGGCTAGATATATTATACATCAGATTTTTCTTAGAATGACATGGCAAATGCTCATCATGGAAATTATAGACTTCAAATATTCTGGAAAACTCAGATGAACAAATGGACTGAAACTGAACTATTTTTCACAAATTCAACTCTTGTACAATTGTCTAGATATAAAATGATCCATAAAAAAACTTGTAAAACAACTTTTTTTTTTCATTTCTGTTGTTCAGTTATTTCTATCATATCTGATTCTTTATAACCTCTTTTGGGATTTTCTTGGCAAAGATACTGGAATGGTTTGCCATTTCTTCTGCAGTTCATTTTACAGATGAGGAAACTGAGGCAAACGAGGTTAGATGACTTGTCCAGGTCACATAGCTAGTAGGTATCCCAAGCTAAATTTGAATTTCCTGAATCCAGGCCTGGTACTCTATCCACTGTGTTAACTAACTTCCTTTTTTTCATACATGTCACCATACCAAATGCTTTCAACATGCAGTGACCTAGCAGGGAGGATTGTAGTCCCATGGTAAATAAGATGAGGTATATTTTCCTTATTTTCTTTCTCTTATTGGAATTCTGCCAAGGATACTTTAAATAAGTTGATAGAAGATTAACTTGCTTCCTAATACTCTTATTCAATTACAAAAAGTAGTTGGGCAATAGTCAGTTGAGTGTTAAATATGAAAGAATAGCAGCTGGACAGAGCGAAGGTGATGAATTTGGTTTTAGATATGAAGAATGGAGGAGACAATGAAAGCTCAAGATGGAAAGTAGCTGAACTTAGGGAAAAAATTATGCCTGACTTACTGGTCTTTTAGTATTGCTCTGCTTTAACTTCCTATACAAGAGAAAAGTTCAGAGGCAGCTGATGAGAGCCTCCCAAATGGAACAGACATGGAAGTATGTTGAGAATTGCATTGTTGCAAGGAACATTCAAATCTAAATATCCAGATTCATTTTGGTATCTGAGAGTGATTCTGGGTAAGTCATGTAATTTCTTCCATTTGCATTTCTCTTCTGTCAGCTGTGGGTGAATTGATCTAGACGATCTAGATTTCACTTAAAGATTGAAATCTTCAATCCCATGATTTTTAAGCAATGTGGCCCTACAGTGGAATTCTAATATGATTTGTATCTCCCTGAAGGTATCTATTTATATAGGCATTAATAATTTGAAATATTTTTGAAAGATTTTAGTTCTTCTTCTTAACAACTAATATCTTAATGAAAAGTACATGCCAACTCAGAATTCAGAAGTTTAAATTTTTTTCAGGTTTTTTTCATTCTCTTGCTCTTACCCCTTCAGGAAAGATTGCCAACTTTCATAAAAATAATTCTGTTGTATTCCAGAAACGCTCTCTCTCGCTCTCTCTCTCTCTCTCTCTCTCTCTCTCTCTCTCTCTCTCTCTCTCTCTCTCTCTCTGTGTCTCTCTCTCTCTTTCTGTCTCTCTCTGTTTCTCTCTGTCTCTCTTTTTTTCTCTCTCTCTTTCTCTCTCTTTGCCTCTTCTCTCTCTCTCTCTCTCTCTCTCTCTCTCTCTGTCTCTCTCTCTCTCTCTCTGCCTCTCTTCTCTCTCTCTCTCTCTCTCTCTTTCTCTCTGTCTCTCTCTGTGTCTCTGTCTCTCTCTCTCTCTTTCTGTCTCTCTCTGTTTCTCTCTGTCTCTCTTTTTTTCTCTCTCTCTTTCTCTCTCTTTGCCTCTTCTCTCTCTCTCTCTCTCTCTCTCTCTCTCTCTCTGCCTCTCTCTCTCTCTCTCTCTCTCTCTCTCTCTCTCTCTCTCTCTCTCTCTCTCTCTCTCTCTCTCTCTCTCTCTCTCTCTCTCTGTCTCTCTCCTTTCTCTCTGTCTTTCTGTCTCTGTTTGTCTGTCTGATTTTCTTTCTCTTCCCCCTTTCCTCCCTCCTTCCCTCTCTCTTGTTGACTTTCTTGAATGCCAAATCGATTAATGTTGCTCTCCGTACAATTTGATTATTGTAGTTTAGTGTTGCACAATGCCTTGGGGCTCTGAGAAGGAATGTTATACTGTCAATCTATTAAAGGAGAATGTGCTCTATTGAAACTTGGCACCTGTAACCACATTCTCCAAAATGACTGACTAAGCTGGAAGTAGAAAGTCTTCTGGGACCACTTGTGTATAGGAAAGACTCCTCTGGTGTGGGCAAAAAAGTAGAATCAATTTCTGTATATTGTTCCATTAGAAACAAACCCTTGTTTCCACAGAGGAAGCTGAAACTACCTTATTAGAATCTAACTGAGTTTTCAAGGAATTCAGGGGTGATGTTATAGAACTACAGGTTCTGTCAGCTGGCATTCTACCAGGCTATTGCCTTTCTTCCCTGCTACGCATGCAAGCACTTTTGGCAGAGGACTAATGGATTCGTGAAACTCTAGAAATGGACTTAAGGGATCTTGGGTTCTAGTAAAATAACTCTTGTTTTCCCAATTAGTCAATTCAACAAATTTTTTTTTTGTACCAGACACCATGCAAGAGTGAAGACAAGAATGAAAAAAAAAAAAAAAAAGAATTCCACTTTTAAAGAACTTACATTCTCTCAGAGGAAATGAGAAGTACGAAGCCTCTCTAGTAGGTGATACTTGAATTAATATGGAGGTGAGAAGGCAACTCCTGTAGTGGAAAAATAGAACAAAATCTGTCTCATTCTTCTCTCCTCCACAAACCTGCCATGGTTCTGGGCATATATTGTTTCTTGCTTTTAGTAAATGCTTGGGGATTCAGACCAGCTCATTTACAATTCTTCTTCCTTATACATCACTGTGTCTTTCTCCATTCTCCCATCGTTCCTTCTGAGCCTTCAGGCTCAGAGGAAGAAGGTTCTCTTCTTCTCTAAAAATTAATTCTTTCTTTCGCATTCTGGACTTTGTCTCTCTCTCTAAGACCTTGATCTCACAATTATCTTCTTCCTTGTTAGCAGGTCAAGCCTCTCTTTCTTTCCATGTAAGCTTTCATTTCTGCTTTCATGTATTCTCAGCTACTCCCATTTTGAAAACAGCATTCATGTCCTGCTATCCCTTCCTTCCTTCCATAATGTGCCAATCTTCCTGAAAGTCCACTTTTATCATTACCTCCTTACTCAAGAATGTAAAAGTGCTCCTTATTGCTTCTCATATCAAGTTCAAGCCATTAGGCCTTGATTTTTTTTCTTTGATTAGTCATGTCTGACTCTCTTTAAATCCATTTGCAGTTTACATGGCAGAGATACTAGAGTGGTTTGCCATTTTCTTCCCTAGCTCATTTTATGGATGAGGAAACTGAGACAAGCAAAATTAGATGATTTGCCCAGGGTCACACAGCTAGTGAGTATCTGAGGTCAAATTTGAACTCAGGTGCTCCTGACTCAGGGACTTGAGCTCTAGTTAGAGGTCCTGTCTGAGTCAAAGTCCTCCATAATCCAGTAAGTCCAATACCATTTCTAGTTACTTACCAATATATAGTCTGTTCTACTGAATGCCCTTCTAATATGCCATGTTTATTCTTACCTATGAATTCAATCCTTGGGTTGTCATAAGGATCAACAGAGTTATTTATGAAATACTTAGTATAGGGCAGCTAGATGGCACCATGGATGAAGTGCTGGACCTGAAGTCAGGAAGAATTCAAATCTAGCCTCAGATGCTTATTAGCTATATGAACTAGACAAGTAACTTAAAAAATACTAATAACTTTTTATTTTTCAAAATATATGCAAAAATAATTTTCAACATTTATCTTTGTAAAACCTCGAGTTCCAAAATTTTTCCCTCCCTCCCTTCTTCTTTCCTCCCCTAGACAGCAAGTAATCCAGTTTAAGTTAAACATGAGCATTCTTCTAAACATATTTCCATATTTATTATGCTGTATAAGAAAAAATTGATCAAAAGGGAAAAATGAGAAAGAAACAAACAAGCAAACAACAATAAAAGGTAAAAATGCTATGTGATGATCCACTTCAGTATCCATAGTCCTCTCTCTGAATGCACATGGATCTCTCCATCATGTCTATTGGAATTGCAAGCAAGTCACTTAACTGGGTGCCTCAGTTTCTTTATCTATCAAATGAATTGAAGAAGGAAGTGGTAAAATATTCCGGTATCCTTGTCAAAAAAACCTAAAAAGGATCATGAAGAGTCAATCAAGACTGAACAACAGCATACTGCTTATGCTAGGTGTTTAATAAATGCTCATTCTCTTCCTCCATTACACTTGCTTATATTGTTATCTTCCCTTACCTCTCTCCAGAATTTCTTTTTTCCTCTCCTTTACTTTGTCTAAATCCCAATAATCCTTCAAGATATAATTTAATTACTTTGTTCTATTTGTTGTTTTTTTAATGTGAAGCCTTTTCCAATAAATCCAGCCCACAGTAATTTTTTCCTTCTGTGAACTCCCATTGCTTTTGTAGAGAGCCATCATAGATTCCCTTCTTATGTCTTCCCAAGTAAACAAAGTTTCTTAAAGTAAGGTACCCAGTCTTATACTTCTTTTCATTTCTCTCAGTAGCTAGCACAGAACTCTGTATATGATGTGCTCAATAAATAATTCTTGATAGATTAATTAGAGATGGTTTACATAAGTAAACCTGAATTCTACAAGTGGAATATGTGGTTGATAATCTTCCAGAGGAGAGGCAGCTGTGGAATATTAGATGAAAGACCTAAACTAGGAGGACAAAGGTTCAACTTCCATCATATTCAGAATATAACTAAGGGCAAGTCATTTACCCTCTAACATCCTAGGCAACTCCCTAAGACTTTGATATACCGAGCAGTTGCTGATATGTATCAGTGTGGAGGGAGTTTCCACATTGATGAAATAATAAATCTGAACTGACTTCCTTCCCCACATGTAAATTCTTTAGCGTTTTTCTGAATTAATAAATAAGTATGTGGATAAAGAGGATGTAGTGGGTATAATTTATTTTGAATTTGCAAAATGACGAAGTTTTGTGGTAAAGATTATTTTAAAATAAAAATGAGTCACCAGAAATGATAGCAAACGATTTACTGACTTGAATGACAGGAGACTGCCTATGCCACTTTTTATAGTCATGAATTCTTAGTCATAAATGTTTGTCTTTCATCTTGTGAAATAGATTGTCATTTCTGTGGATAGTAAGTGACTCCATGAACCAGACTTCTTTACTAATGTTTAGAAATGACCTGGAAGAGAGAATGAGTGACAAAATAGGATGCCTCAAGGAAATCCACAGTAATGAGAGAGGATTCTAATCATCTATGTTGCAAAAACAAACTGGATGAAAAACATATGCCCTTCTTTCTCTCCATCTCTCCCTCCCCCTCCTCCCAATTATCACATGCAGCCACCAAATTAATTTATCCATATGTATAGCTTGGATAGATGCTATAAGTAGACAATCTACTGAGGTCATTACTGATGCATAGGAGGAAATCAATCTTGATCACATCTGGAAAATTGTACAGTGCTTTCGTTGTTTCCATGTTGTTCATTGCCTCAAAAGGCCATCTGTAGAGCAATAAAACTTTTCCAGTAATGATATGATTGCAAATCATGGAATGCTATAATTTTGAAAATGTCTAATTTTACAAATTATTCAAAAGGCAATGGAATAACATAGATATAAGTAGGCTATACTAACTTGTTTATATGAAGAGGTATAAAAAGGGGTTATTGTGGATATTTATGACAAGAAAAGAAACCGGTCTGCTTATATGTCAGGAATAGAAAGAATAATCTTAGTAGGATCAATATTATCAAGATATTATGAGAAAAAGTGGAATATCTTTGATGCATTTCTTGTTCTTTGCTGGCCATCCATAAGACTAATTAATATTTGTCATTTTGCTTTTTTGAAAATGTATTTTAGGTTTAATTTATGGAATAAAACCAAATTTTCATAATACAGTACAATAAAAAAGATGATTTCACATGGAATTGCAAATCTATATGCAACTTGCTATTCTTTTCAAATATACAACAAAATTATCATATAATTTTCTTTTTTCCCTTCCATATCTCCCCTCCTCATATATATAATGCATAATCTTTATAAAGGTTCTATGAATCACTAAGAAAAAGGTTTGTTCCTATTGTTAAAGAAATGTAAATTAAGACAGCTCTAAGGTAGCATCTCACACCTATTAGATTGGCTAATATGTCAGAATAAGAAAATGATAAATATTGGAAAAGATGTGGATAAATTGGAACATTAATGCATGTTGGTAGAATTGTGAACTGATCCAACCATTCTGAAGAACAATTTTTTTGGAATTTTGCCCAGAGCTATGAAATTGGTCATACCCTTTGATTCAGCAATAATACTACTAGGTCTATATAAAAAAAAAAATCACAAAAAAGGGAAATACAATAAAAAATACTATGTATTAGTTTTATGGTCTGTGATAATTTTAATCAAAGTGTATTTACCTTCTTTATTTTTTAATCTATTTTAAAATCTTTTAAATCTATTTTAGCCATAATTTTGTTTGATATTATAATTGCTATCCCTGCCTTTTTTTTTTTTTTTTACATCAGCTACTCTTCTACTCTGAGCTTCCATTTTAACTCTTTGTGAGTCTCATTCTTAAATGTGTTTCTGGAATCCATATTTGTCATTTTGCACGACTGCTTCAACTTATCTCCTAAGACAATATGGAGCAGGTATACTAGTACCTTCCCTTCAAAATAACCTTGTGCTTGTTTTGTATACATATATAGATATACAAATTGTCCTTCTTAATATAAGCTCCTTGAGAGTAGGGACTCCTTTTGCCTTTGGTTCTGTAGTATCTGGTACATAGTAGATTCTTAATAAATATTGGTTAGTTAAGTGATTTTGTTTATAGAACTAAGCCCCTGGTGTATTTACTGCTTATTTCTTGTTACAGACACTGGTGCAGACTCTTTCCCATGAAACTTCCTAGGGAAGAAATGTTTCTATTGGATGAAACATGTTGTAAACTTTTATAACCTCTTTGCTGTTTTTTGAAAGTTCATTAGGTTTTTTGTTTGTTTGTTTTTACTGTCTGAAAGATTTCTCAGTTATGAGCCCAAGAAGTCTCATAGTGGAGTGGCTATCCCTCCCTACTTTAAGATAATAGGAGCCACCTCCAAGGGTATTTCCTAAGGTTTGTGAGAACCTGGGTGAGCTGCTCATCCAGAGATACTAAGTTCAAGGTTGCTGTTGTCTATTGTAAAAGTGAGATGACTTGAAATGATTAATCATAATGAGCTTATCTATTTGTGTGTTGGTCAACTAGTCTCTCTTCCTTAAAGCCCTGAGGCTTAGATCAAAAATCAGAAATGTAAAACTTTTCTGATTTCACATTTGAAGAGAGGTCATTTTTCTCTATAAATAGCTGAGGAATAAAGCCTCAAGCCTCAAGATGCTACTGCTTGCTCTTCATAGATATGAGAGTTCAATAAGGCTGGAAATCTGAAGACTCATGAAAACCTCAAGAAGAGCATTGGAGGCAGTTGGGACTTCAACATCCTTCTCCCAGAATCTGGTAAGTTATTGTATCTATTTAAGTAGCCTCTGTTTGGATGCACAAGTTGTGCATTGTTTTGTGTCAACAGTTATTAAGTGCCTACTATGTGTCAGGCACTGTGTTAAGTACTAGGGATACAAATACAACTAAGACCACTGGCAGTCCTTGCCCTAAAGAACTTACAATCTATGAGTCCCTCTTTAAATAGAGGTGCAGAGCCCATGACCTTGCTCTCCTTTCATAGGGTGCAAGAAGAGAGGTAGAAGGTACTGATGAAATGTGAATATCAAGCAGTTTCAATCTTGACACATAATAAATTTTGCAATTTTCTGAGTTTTCAGGAAAGGTATGGATGGAAAAAAGGTAGTCCAGCAGTCCAGAGAGGTCCAAAAGCAGTGTAGCTGATCTTATATTAGTGGAGGGATGGTTAATCAGATAATCATCAGATTCAGAAATGAGAACCTGATCATCTTGCTTGACCCCTACCTGCCAAAAAATTTATTACATAGGAAAGATTTTCATTTTTGTATTTTTGTGGTTATTAAATGTTTTTTGATTTGCTTTTCTCAAAGATACCTCAAAGATATCTCAAAGATACTGAAAATACCCTAGAATGGCAATTGGAAATCTTTTATCTCCTCTCCTTTGTTCTTTTAAATCATTTTCATTTTCTTTCTTTCACTCTACAAATCCATGTGTATTTATTAGGCACTTACTACATGTGGTCAGGCAGCTGGAAACAAAGAAAAGCAAAAATAGTCCTTATCTTCAAAGAGTTTACAACAAAAATTCCTCTACTCTATTCAGATCCCCTTATTTTTTCTGTACTATTTAAAAATGTCCTTGCTTCTGATCTATAGGAAAGATTTTGGGAAAAACATCAATGTAAATTTTACTGGATGAGAAAATTTGGAGCACTTGTAATCTCTACTAATTGAGAATGCTCACTGATGAAAACCATGACATTGTCAAAGTCCTTATGTACCAAAGTGAAGAAAATCTTAAATCAAGTAAAATAAGATGCAGAGAAATCACAGAAACAAAGCAGGGAAGGGAATAATTGTGAAATACAAGGGTGCAGTGACATTGAAATGAGTTGAAATGACTTTTTAAACTTGGAGATGAAACTGATTTTTGGTCTGAGTCTGTGACTATTGCTCAAGAACTAATGGAGAAGATGAGAGTGGAAATCTCAGCTATTTTGGAAAAAAAACCCAAAAAGTAGAATTCTGTGCTATAAAGAAGTAGTTCTCAAACTTTTCTTTTACCGAAGATCATCATGCTTTGTTATGAGGAGTCATGGTATACTAGGAAAGAGTTGGGACATTCAAATAAGGAAATGTGATTGCAAATGTTCATCCCATATAGTTTACCCTTTGAGAACCACTGTTATATATGGAAATGCAGAGACTCTATGCTAGTGGTCTCTGAAGTAGTAGCCATGGCATGACCTCAAAGCCTATGTGGTCACCAAACTGGAAAGTAGAACAGCCAATCATGGAATTTTCCTGTAAGTCAATCGTGCATTTTCTCTCCAAAATAATTACACAAACATTTTACGATAGTCACCTACTCTGACTGCTCCCTTTTCTCTTCAAACTCCCAGTCTCCTCTCTTCTGCATACACCATTTATTTCCTCAGGATAGTTGTAACCTAATCAGGACCCTAGTGCACACAGCCATCATTATGCAGGCTTCACTGGGAAATTCCCTCCTCTACTTTAGTCTCAGATCATCTTTTGGCTATAGCAGATAGAGTAGTGACTGTTGAGTAAAAATCTTTCCCTACTTTGTATTTGTGTGGACAGGATGATCAGGCAAGCATAGTTTGTAAGCCACATTGCATGATTTTTCACCTAACCCACCACTGTTCCAAATTTCCTTATTTCTATAGAAAACACCACTATCCTTCCATCTTCCCAGGTCTTCCTTCAAGCTCAGAGTCATCCTCAAAACTTTTCACTTCCTCTTACACCTAACATCCAAGCAGTTACTAAATTGTGTTGTTTCTACCTCTACACCGTTTCTCAGATCTGTTCCCTTTTCTTCACTCCAATAGTCTTCATACTGGTTTGAATCATTGCAATGGCCTCCTTAATCAGGTTTCCTGCCTCCAGTCTTACCCCATTTCAAACCCTCCTCCCTACTTGTCAAAGTGATTTTCTTCAAGTGTAGACAAACTTGTCTCCTCATCCCCCAATTAGCTCCAGTGGTTTCCTTTTGGCCCTGGAATCAAATATAAACTCTTCTGTTTGAAATTTCAAATACTTCACAACCTTTATTTATAAATATTTATATATATATAATATTGTCATATTATACATATATATATATATATATTTGTAAATCAGCCTTCTTGCTATTCTTAACATTCACACACGAACATAACTAAAATATTCATATTAAGACATGATGTGATCTATTAACCAGAATCACAAAAAAAGAAAAGGGATTTATATCGAAAATTTTCAACTAAGTCAAAAGTAGAATAGTTCATTTTTGTTTATTTTTTAGAAATATGAATATTTACAAATAGAAAAACATCTTGATGAAAGTGTTCATCTTTCCTGGCCCTTGTGACCTATTTTTTAATTTTAATACTAGGTACCTTTCAGTAGAAATGCAAAGTATATTAAAAATGACCTGCTTAGCTAACTACATTGATCATATTAATTGAGCAAATACAAATGAGTATCATTTATAAGGACACTCTATCCTCCAGAACACACAGAGAAATTAATAATAATAATAAGTTAATTAATTTTTTATCATTGGTGACTATAAAAGTTTTTTAGCATTAATAAATAAAATTTTAAAAATATTAATCTTTATCTCATTTTAAAATTTATACATTTTGCATATTTTATAATGTACATGATATTTTAGTACAGTAGTATATGTGTATGATTTATAAATTAAAAATACTCAATAATAGTTTACTGATAATGATTTAAAAAAGAAGTTTAGATTCCACTTCTCTGTTTGAACATGAATGAATTTTAATCCCCCACACATAGTAGATTAGATTGCTGGCTGCAGTCCAGAACAGGGGATAGATTGTTAATTGCATGCTAAACATGTTTCATATATGAAGCACTGTGGTTAAAGACATTAACGAAACAGGAACAAATGCATCAGCTCATGCATATCCTCTCATTATATTAACAGTGGGCAGATCCTCCACAAAGTAGACGAGATGCTACAATTGAAGTTGGAAAATGAGAAATCAGGATATTACAAAGAACTATCCCTCCATAAGTGGGGCACAAAGATGATTTAAAGTAAACCTGGAGAGAAACAGACAATGATGAAGGTTTATTTGCAGTAAATCATAGGGCAAATGAATGTTTATTAGACAGAGCGTGGTGAGCAGGAGCTCCTTGCCTCCAATTTAGGAGAAGAAAAGATAGATCTCTAGAATGAGGGATTTAGGTTATGTAGATGTAAGTGGGAAGTGGAGAGGTGAGAAACTTACCAGTGATGACCTGGTTTTTAGAGCATGTCCAGCATATTGTATCAATTTCTGCAGAGGTTTGGTAAGCCTACTTCCACGACTGAGTGATGTAAGTACCTTGCCCCCCTAAAAAGGCATCCTTCATGTCCTGTAGGCTTACTTTGGAGCATCAAAAATCCTTTTAGTTGATCTCTAAGCTGACACCGAGTATGCATATAGAGGCTTAAACAGACACATATCACAGGGGCTAGTCCTTAGTAAACATTTAATGAAATCTGTCAGTCTTCCTTGGCAGCTTTTGAGTGAGGAGGAAAAACTGCTGCAAATCTCAGGGTGCTGGTAGAGACAATGACCATCTAATTCATCTCCCTACCTATCACCGTGTGGCCGTGAATGCACAGTGTCTCTGTTTCTTTTGTGGTTTATTTTCTTCTCATCTTAAATGAATGAGTATATGATATGTTTGGGACCAAGGTAAGACTTGGTCTTAATAAGTTTCAAAAGATTGACAGAATCGCCAGTGCTTCAGAAAACCAAATCTATATCAGTATAATCTATATCAGTTTCCAAACTGTCCTGAGGAAGAGCCAGCTTGACTCAACCCAGCAATAAATTAATAAATTAACCTGGCAGCCAAGACTTTGATCTGACAGAAAAGTGATAGTGCCTCTTCCATCAGCTGTTCCATACCCAGAAGTGAACTTGGGGGTGGTAGAAGGGGTTGGGAGGGGGGATGCAGATGGCTGAAAATTAACTTTATCCAGTGTAGAAGAGCGGAATTCTAATTTCAGAAGTAATTATACTTCATTTTATGTTATGCCTTCTCAATAAATATTTCTTTGTTAAAACTAATTGATATTTGTTAAATGCTATTGGGGAGATATTAGCTTGCCATTCATATTATGGTACATAGATGGGAGCTTTTGAGCAATAGTTTTAGAATATTCTTCTCTCCCTTCAAGATTACCTCTAGAGGAAGAGAAATAGCTTGTCTTGCTTTGAGTTCCTAACATGTTAGTCCTAGTGTGAGTTAGAGAATGAATCGAAATCATATGTGCTATATAGGTATTTAAGGATATTTTCTCCACTAAAGTCTTATTCTGAAGCTTTATCATAGCATAGATGTGATACTAAATTCTTAAAATCTATGTTATCAGAGGATAAATTCTGACAAATCTCTCTCAATAATAATGGCTTTTTATTTTTTCAAATACATGCAAAAATAGTTTTCAACATTCAACCTGCAAAACTTTGTTCCATATTTTTCTCCCTCTCTTCCCAACTCCCCCTTCCTCTACACAGCAAGTAATCCAATATAGGTTAAATATACACAATTCTTTTATTTTATTTTATTTTTATTTTATTTACCAGATATTTGCATGGGTAATTTTACAACATTGACAATTGCCAAACCTTTTGTTCCAATTTTTCCCCTCCTTCCCCTTCCCCAGATGGCAGGTTGACCAATACATGTTAAATATGTTAGCGTATAAATTAAATACAATATATGTATATATGACCAAACAGTTATTTTGCTGTACAAAAAGAATCGGACTTTGAAATAGTGTACAATTAGCCTGTGAAGGAAATCCAAAATGCAGATGGACAAAATTAGAGGGATTGGGAATTATATGTAGTGATTCATAGTCATCTCCCAGAGTTCTTTCACTGGGTGTAGCTGGTTCAGTTCATTATGGCTCTGTTGGAACTGATTTGGTTCATCTCATTGTTGAAGATGGCCACATCCATCAGAATTGATCATCATACAGTACTGTTGTTGAAGTATATAATGATCTCCTGGTTCTGCTCATTTCGCTCAGCCTCAGTTCATGTAAGTCTCTCAAGGCCTTTCTGAAATCATCCTGTTGGTCATTTCTTACAGAACAATAATATTCTATAATATTCATATACCACAATTTATTTAGCCATTCTCCAATTGATGGACATCCACTCAGTTTCCAGTTTCTGGTCACTACAAAGAGGGCTGCCACAAACATTCTTGCACATACAGGTCCCTTTCCCTTCTTTAAGATCTCTTTGGGATACAAACCCAGTAGCAATGCTGCTGGGTCAAAGGGTATGCACAGTTTGATAACTTTTTGAGGATAGTCCCAAATTGCTCTCCAGAATGGCTGGATGTATTCACAGTTCTACCAACAATGAATATACACAGTTCTTATAAACACATTTCCACATTTATCATGCTGTACAAGAAAAATCATATCAAAAAGGGAAAAAATGAGAAAGGAAAAAACAAGCAAGCACACACTAAAACCAGTACCAACAAAGGTAAAAAATACCATGTTGTGATGTACATTTCAGTCCCCATAGTTCTCTTTATGGATGTAGATGGCTCTCTTCATCACAACTCTGATAGACCTTTTCAAAGTCTAGAGACTTTATGGATCAGCTTAATGATATAATGTGTGTCTATCACTCCAGGCTCAGACTACTTAACTTCAGAGACTCATCTGAATAATTGTTTATGTCCAAAATAACTTATGAAGACATATACTAAGGCAAATGGCGTAATAGATAGAATGCTATACTAGAAGTCAAGAACGCAAATCTAAAATTGGCCTTATAATTTATTTACTATGTGATCTTGGCCAAGTCACTTACCCACTGCTGCTGCTTCAGTTTCTCCATCTATAAAATGGGGACAATAGCTCCTACATCCAAGGATTGTTATGAGGACCAAATGAGAAAATATTTATAAAGTATTTTTAAATCTTAAAAGAGCTCCATAAATGCTATTATTATTTTGTTAGGATTTTGTTTAAATTTTTTGAATCAACATTCATTAATACTCAATAATATTAATTCAATATAATTCATATTAATCAATAATAAAAACCAATATTGGTTTATAGTTTTCTTTCTGTGTTTCACCTTTTCTTGACTTAGACATTGAGGCTATATTTGTCTCATAAAAGGATTCTGATAGAGTGCTTTCTTTCTCAATTTTTGATAATATTTGTGAAGTGTGGATACTAAATGTTCTTTAAAAGTTTGATAGATATCCTGTGACTCCATAAGTACCAGGTTTTTTCTCTGACAGTTACTTTCCAGCTAGATATATTTTCTTTTCTGAAACTAAGTTATTTAAGATCTCTCTGGTCTTCTGATAATTTGAGTACTTTATAGTTTTGAAGATATTTCTCTATTTTTTTCTGTTCTCAGTTTTGTTAGCCTATAACTGTACTTATTTGAATTACTCTCTGTTCTTCTTATTCTTTTTATTTCTTCTGTCTTTTCTGTGATTTCATCTGCTATTTTATTGATTTGGTTTTCTGCCTTCTTTAATCAGAGTACCTAAGGGTTTATCAATTTTATAGTCTTTTCTAAGAACCAGTTTTAAATTTGTTATTCCTACAGTTTCTTTGTTTTCAATTTATCTATTTCCCCTCTAATTTTAAATATCTCTGATTTTGTACTTGTTTTAAGTTTATTTGTTGACTTTCTAGTTCTCAAAAATGAATATTCACTTCATTAATCTTCTCTGTGTATTTGTAAGAACATGGTTTTTCTCCTGAGCACTCCTTTAGCTGTTTCCCAAACATTTTGGTATGTTGTTTCAACATTAACATTTTATTTTACATAGTTATTAACCATTTGTATGACACATTCTTTGACTTCATTATTTAGGATTTCCCTTTTACGTCTTCATTGTATCTGTATCTTTTGTTTGTGGTCCCTGAACTAACTTCTATTTTTATTGTATTATGCTCTGTAAAGGATGCATTGACAATTTATGCCATATTATTTTCGCAACATCTCTGTTCCCTAATACAAGGTGATTTTTTTTGTAAAAGTTCCATGTAATGCTGAGAAATTTGAATTTTTTTTTGCTCTTTCATTTAGAAGATGCTATCAGTTTTTTAAAACTAGTTTCTCAAGCAATTTGTTCAATTTCATATTTTTCCTTTTGTTTATGTTTCTGTTACTGAGAGAGGGATATTAAAGTCTCCTGTCAATATTATATTACTGTCTATGTCTTCTTGCCATTTAGATAGATTTATTTTATGAATGTGGCTGCTTAGGCATTTAAAGCATATAAGTTTATTACTGATATTGGCTGGTCTATGGTTCTTTTCACCATAATGTAGTTTTCTTTTCTTTATTGCTTCTTATTTTTAGAATGTTTGTTTTTGCTTCGTCAGATAGCATGATGGTTGCTCCTGCTTTTTATGTGTTCTCTTGATGCATAGTAAAAAAAAATTTATAACCTCAGCTTTATTTTATGTATGCCTTGTTTCTTGTATGCAACAGAGTGTAGGATTTTGTTTACTCATCTAATCTTTTTTGTATTATTAAATGGTTTAATCCATTCTTATTTAAAGTTATGAGTTAGATTTATATTTTCTACCTCTAAAATTGTTTTCTTAAGTTATGATTTTTCCCTCTTCTTATATAAATGCAATATTATGTTCCTTCAGTTACTTTTAATTTGATCTTTTTTCTTTTGAAGTGGCCCAATGAATATCTTCCCCTCACCCCTCATTCTCTCTTCTTATTTGTTACTTATTTTCCTTTAAGATTTTCTTTATGAGTTTCTTTTTTCCTCTTGCTTTAGGACAGCTAGATAGGTACAGTAGATAGAAGGCTGGACCGGGAGTCAGGAGGTCCTCATTCAAGTTTGACTTCACATGCTTACTAACTGTGGGACCTTGGACAAGTCACTTAGCCATGTTTGCCTCAGTTTCTCATCTATAAAATGAAATGGAAAAGAAAATGGCAAGCACTTCCAGTGTCTTTGCTAAGAAAATCCCAAATAGGAAGGATCATGAAGAATTGGACTCTACTGAAAATGGCTAAAATAATTTTCCCTCATTCTTTTCTCTTTTCTTTTCTCTCAGTTGAGTAGATTTCCCCCTCCCTCTTTCTTCTTTCTTTCAGCTAGTCTTATACATTAATTTAAAAACTTTTTACTTCTTGATGCTTCTTTAAAAAAAAAAAAGCTTTCTCTTCATTACTTATCCTCTCTGACTATTTTTCACCCTCATTTTCTGATTCATGATTTGATCTCTCTTCTCTGTATTCATTATCCAATCCAATCTTCCTAGAAACTTTCTGCCACTGTTTTGGAGAGCTTGTCAAATTCTCCTTTTCCATTGTCTCATTGTAGATGTCAGAAAGAGCATTGATCCACTTCATTCCTGATTGTGCAGCTCAGTAATGATCTATAGTCTCCCCTGGTTCCTTTCCCCCATCCCACCCCCAGTTTTTTTTTTCCCTCAGAATCTCCTCTTTGAAGCTATTCTCTCCTGTTCCCTAGGTGCTAGTTGCCTCCAGGGAGTTCAACTCACCCACTCCCAAAGTAAGAGGAATAGGCTTTTCAAGCACCAAATCCTCCAGACCACAAGTAAAGTTCCCATGTCTCTTTACAGATCATTATTAGGAGCATTCCTCAATGGAACCCTTTCCACCACCAAAGTAAGGACTCCTGTTTCCCTTTTCCTTCTTTAGTCCTTTGCTCTTCTTCCTCATCCACTTATGCTATAGGCATTTCTCTTTCTGAAACCCAATTAATAACTTTCCCCACATTGCTAGCTTTTGATTTGGCCCTGGCACAAATTTCTCCAAATCCCTACTTCCCTCATTGCTCCCTTTTATAAACTCTCCCATGTAATGTTAGTTTTACAAAAACAACAATTCTCCCCCAAAATACCACAATTCATTTGTAAATGAGATGCCACCAGGTCCACTGTCCATTGTTACCATCAGATTTCTGCTTTCACCTTTGTCTCCTTATATACATTTCAAAATCACTCTGATGGTGTTGCTGCTCTTGCCTGCTGCATTTACTCACTCTTATATTTCTGATGTTTGAAAGCAAGCAATCACTTCAGTTCTGGTTTTCTTTCTCAAAATGTTTCAAGTACTTTATAATCGAATGTCTATTTTGCTTTCATGCATGATTAAACTCAGATTTGCAGGGTAGGTCCTACATCCTGAGTTCCATTGCTCTTTGGAACATATTCTATTCCATCCTCCATTTTCTAGTGGCTATGAAATAGTTTTGTGTTATTCAAATTCCCTTTCCTTTGTATTTGAAAAATTTTGTTTTTATTGTATTAATTAATTTATTTTATTATTATTATTAGAATCACTACTATTATTATTATTAGGGGCAGGACAAAGGTTTTTAGAATTTGTTGGAGAGACACCCCCCCACTCCAATAAAATAGCAAATCTTTTGAAGAAATTAAGATGAAAAGTTCAGTGGAAAGTAGGATTGTTTGGTACTAGAGTGATTTATGATAAAATGCCTCAATTTTCCCCTCTGGACATCTTTATACCATGATGTTCATTAGTTAGTGGTGGTATAAGTATACTTCTGCCCAGGTGATCATACCAGCTCCTATTTATTTTTCAAAAATACCCTCAGGGATTTACCATCTCTATTACCCTAGGAAACTCACTTAACCTATGACTCAATATCCTCAATTGTAAAACAAGAATCATAATAGCATATGCATCCCAGGGTTGTTTTGAGGATCATATGAGATAATTATAAAGTCATTAATATAATGCTCTGTACCTACTACATAGTCAGTTTTTGTTTTCTTCCATCCTCATGGTCAGTATGACTTGGTTAAATGTACTGACTGACCTGTATTGGCCATGTGTCTCTCTCTAATCACATAACCGTTCATTGACCCAGACTATAAATTGCAGCACATGCGCTGATTTGCTTTAATAAAGGGAATATCCTCGTCAGGAATTCCTGATATCGATAAAATCACATGTTCAGACCAACTTTCCTCTCTCATCCCCACCTATCTTCAAAAAAACAGCAATTCTGAAGTAGGTGAGAAGGCAGAAGGTAAGTCAATAAATTCAAGAGTGTCTATTATAGAGATAAGAAGTGTTCATTTTTTGAAGTATATAAATGTAAAGTCCATTTAGTAAGCAAAATTGCTGCTAAAGGGTAATTTATCAATAGTATTTGTTAGTACAGTAAATCCCTTGATGCCTCCAAATCTTAAGCACCAAATAATTGTGAGATATCATTTAAAATATGCATATATATTTGTATTTATATAATACTCTGTTTTACATGTAAGGACTTTTCTTTGGAAACATTAACAATCCCAGGTAAATTTATTTAGTTTGGATAAAATGTCTTATAGGAGCCCACTGAGGGGCCCTTCATCACACTTCTCTGTGATTGTTTAGTCATTAGTCATCTGGAAAGTGACTGTCTCACAGCAGGATCTGGAAAACTTTGGTTGCAAAAGTAAATTACACTTTGGTGACAATTTTAGCTCTTTGGAAACTAAATAAAAAAGTTAATTGGCTGGGCACTGAATTCTGAGAATGTCAGAGGAAAAAAAGCATTTTTTTTTTTGAAATTAGGGAAGTTATGATGTGAGACATAATGGGAAAACACTGGAAAATGTGACCATTTTAATGACATTTCTTGATTCTAGCCCAATGAAAGTACTGAGGGATCAGTGACTTCATATTCAATTTGATTCAATTCAACTCATAAGTATTAAGTGCCTACTAGATGCACAACATTGCATTGGGTGGCTGGAATATTACAATAAAAATTAGCCCCCATTCTCCAATGTTTTACATTCTATGGAGGGATCCAATATTAAAAGTCTTGACTCCTTCAGAACCTTTGATACTTGAAATTTGGATAAGGGTAGATACTATTTTGGGTCTTTTATCTTTGTACATGTTTTCTAGATTTAAGATACAAGTAGAAAGTGAAAAGTAGATAGTGATAGTAGTAAAAGTGATAGATAAATAAATGGTGATAAATAAAGTAGAAAGTGATAGATAACTTAAAGGAAGAGGGTACTAATTCTGCATTTCCTCCTTGACTGTACTTCTTAGGACTGCTCCCTCCGTTTCTGGGTCCCTCTCCCTTTTTTCAGTTTCCTTTAGGATGTTGTTTTCCCCTTTTAGATTGTAAGCTTATTGAGGACAAGGATTTTTAATATATTTTTATTAAAATATTTTTATATTTATATTTAATTTATATTTATTATTTATTTATTTATATTTATATTTAATGCCTCACACACAGTAAGTAGGCAGGTTACCAGAAGATCTCATGTTAAAGGACACATGTCCATAATATCTAACAGAATCATAGGATTGGGGATCTTAAATCATCTATATCATCATATAATTTTTTTTAGGGCAGAAAAGTTGTCATTGTAAAAATAACAAATACATTATAACATAGTTATAATGGTTTTCTAAGTCAATATGTCTAAGTCAATAATATATATGTGGACATTTTACATGATGCTTTAAGGTTGGTATAGACATATCTATATCTATCTATCTATCTATCTATCTATCTATCTATCTATCAAATTATGTTCTTATTCAATCATCCCTGACTTTTCATGACCTAATTTGGCGTTCTCTTGGCAGAGATACTAGAATTGGTTGCCATTTCCTTCACCAGCTCACTGACAGATGAAGAAATAAAGGCAAAGAGGGTTAAGTGACTTGCCCAGGATCACACAGCAAAGTAAGTATCTGTTGTTAGATTTGACTCCTAGCCAGACCTCTATGACTAAATCAGTAATCCTTTAAAGTAGGCAATTAATTATTCCCTCCATTTTACATGGGGAGACTGAGTTTCAGAAATCTATCTATGATTTTATAGCCAAAAGTCACCAGAAGCAGAATTTGAACTCATCACTCTATCTTTTCTATCATTGCTGCCAGATTCAAAAAGCAACTTGTCCTGGAGGCATATTGACTTAGAAAACCATAAATTAACAGTTTTCATATTGTATTGCAGTTTTGTTTATTTTACTAAACATTTCCTAATTATGTCTTTTTTGGGGGGAAGCATTAAGTAGAAAGGAATTTGGGAAGGGATTAAGGGATTTGCTTAGAATTATCTTGCTGGTAGAGTTTAAAGTCAAATTTGAATTTAGGTCCTTCTAATTCTGAGGCCCTGCTATTACCTCCTATCTCATTGTATTTTAATCTGGATTAGGTAGCAGTTAGAACCTCCTCCTTATAACTCCTAGAGCCATTTGCAAGGGAAATCATATTAATTGCACCCAATTAGCAGTCATAAATGAAAAATACCCTAATATTCAAAATAGATTTCAGTCCTTTCATTTTGAAGATGAGGAAATTGTAGTAATTTACTAAACGGACAAAATAAAATTCATTAAATCACAGTACACTTACAGTCTAGCAGGAGTGATAAGATCTTTCATATACAGTGAGAGTAGAACATTTATGATAAGAGTTAAAGTGATTTGAACACCTAGAAGCTGGCTTTCTGATTGTCAGAGCTTTGCAGTGACCTGCACCAAGGCATTAGAAATTCTCCAACTGAAGTGCTCCTGGTACAAGCCTTCCTAGATAGATGGGGGCTAGCCATTAATTCCTCAGTCTCCAAACTGCTGTTTGAAGATTAGTATTTGTACATATTGGCTTGCTTCTGTGGAAGTGAATTTACGGTTGCCTTTTTTTGGGGGGAATGGGGGTGTAGGCAGTAGGGCGATTTATAAAAACACTATTCCTAACTCTTTGGAAGAAAAAAATGCACTGGGCTTTGTGAGTCATGTGATGAGAGAGGTTGAAAGATTTAAGCTGCTTTTCTGGAATGGAAGTAGAGCCACCCAGATGAAATCATGTGGATCCAATTTTTCTTGGCGTCCTACCCAAAGGTGTGCTAGAACCAGCTCATATGGCAGCAGAGAGCTGCACACTTACTATTTACCCTTCAGAAATTGAATACTAAGAATCAGAGCTTACTGTTTTGTTAATTGTCTAAACTTAAGAAAGTGATAGAGAAAGCATGAATAATTTAGCTTAAACTTTAAAGTGTCCTATGAATAGTCTTCCCACCTTCCCTTCCAGGTTGTTAAACTTTTACTAGTATACTCCTGCTCCTATTAGTGAAGGAATATCACAACCTCAGAAAAGATTCTGGTTTTTACCATCTCTGTTGTATACTTTGAACAGGAGCCCCAGAACCCCAATCCAAAAATCTCTCTCCTGCTAAAGGGTAAAATTTAAAAAAAAAAGTTATAGACCAGAAGAAATCTTAGAGATCATCTAATCTAACCCTCTCATTTTAGAGATGAGAAAATTCGGGCCAGGGAAAATGAAGGGTTTTGTCTAAGGCCAAATAGATAGTAAGTAGGAAAGTCAGGATTTGAACTCATAGCCTCAAATTACCAACTCTTTCCACTATACTTCATTAAAGGCACTGGCACTTTAAAAAGTCACTTTAGAAGGCACTTTTTAGTCACTAATTCTTGAAATTCTATATATAGAGATCAAATATTTTAAGGTAACAAATTAAACTTCAAACTCTGCTGTAATGGATGATAAATCAATTGTAAAGCACTTTAAAATATCAGAAATGAGTCAGGATCTGAGTTTGACTTTTGATTTTAAAACTGACTTTATAATTGAGCCTCAGTTTCCTTATTTGTAAAATGGGAGTGATAATATCACAGGTTTTTGAGGGGATTCAATATGACAGTATAAATAAGCACATCCTACTTACCATATAAATATGAGCTATCATGATCATTATTTATACTTCAGTATTAATTAGTTTATCTGATTTGTTCTGTCTTGACAGTTAATCCTTGGTTTTACCGAGAGAAGTAGAGGTTAAAGAGATAAGATAGTAAGGATCTTAGAGAGCTCAAAGATGAGTCCAGAGGAAACCAAAGACAAATTTCATTTCTTATTATATTCATAGTACTATACTTTGGTGCTAAGGAAGAAGGGGAAAATGTGGCATATAAATCTGTTGCACTTGGTCCCCTAACATCCCCACCCCACCAGCATGTAGGGCTTGCATCAAAACTACATATGTTCAAGATATGTGGTTTTTCATCTGCTCAAAACCATAATTCATGAGCCCCCATTAATGTGTTTATTTTTATTAGTCAGAAGATAAAATTAGTTTAAATTTCATGTCATTTCATGAAATAACTTGGGAAAATAGGAATAGGATATATCCTCTACAGTGAGTGATACACTTCCCACTTCAATCCATTTTCCATTTTGCTGGCAAACTGATTTTCCTGAAGCACAGGTCTCACTCCCTCACTTTCTTACTCAGTGAACTCCAGGCTATCTAATGGCTTCTAAAGAAAAAAATATAAAATCTTCTGTTTGTCATTGAAAGTCCTTTACAATCTGACCCTTTCTCATCTTTTCAGTCTTCTTATACCTTTAATGAAAGGATGAATTAGAAAGGGGGAAGAGGTACAATAGGCAGTTAGATGGCTCAGTGGATACAAGGCCAAGTCTGAAGTCATAAAGACCCGAGGTCAAATCTAGCCTCAGATATTTGCTAGTTATGTGACCTTGGGCAGGTCACTTAGCACTGCTTGCCTCAGTTTCCTCAATCTGACAAATGAGCTAGAGAAGGAAATGATATACCTCTCTAGTCACTTTGCTAAGAAAACCCAAAAGTGGTTATGAGAAGTTCACTAAAAATGACTAAATAACAAAGAGGTATAACATTAATTGTGACAGGGGATGATTTTTCTGTTCTTTAAAAACAAATACCTACTATGTTTCCCCAAATTTGTTAAGAATATCTGACTTTCAATGGTCATTCTTGAGTGGCTCCCAATACTATTAATTGAGGCAATTCCCTCCCTAAAACATAGACTCAAATGCAATGCAATATTGAAACATATAATAGAAACCTTACAAATAAGCATAGCTTAGTAATTAGAGTCACAGAATCATAGGCTTGGAAGCAACATCCAAAAACTGTTGAATCCTCCCCTTCCCTGCCCCCCTCCCCAAATGGATGGTTGGCTATACTATTTTTAGAGGTTTTCTGGAATGGGGATTCCAAACCTCTTTGTTACCATAGTCTGAATGACTCAAGGTTACAAATGTTAAATGTATTGGACTTAGAGAAGCTGATTTAGGATCAGAGCTTTGGAAAACAAAGTAAAGATCATCTAGTTTAATTCTCTCATTTTGTAGATGATGAAATTGAGATCTGGAAAGTGGAAAGGCCTTGTTCAAGGTTATGGTCAACAAGAACACTTTGATTTCAAATCCAGGACTTTTTCTCTCTAAACTAAACTGCTTTTCTTGCCCTCCAGGGTCGGCCTCATATCTACTTATACTACCAACTTACTCTACAGAAATTGAAAGACTTTTGAAATTTTTCTGTCTTTACATTTAGATCATAACGTTGAAAAGGCCCTTGGATATCATCCATTACTGCCCTAACTATAGCTTCTTCCCTACTCTGACCCTTCTCATTGTAAAAAAGAAAAACTGAATCTCATTAGAGATAAGTTGTTCAGAGCCATTCATGCACTAAACAACCAGAATATGAGTTGAATACCACCAATATTTTTCCCCCACCAAACTTCATTGGAGGATCACATCTTATTAATTTCAAATATATACAGGGTGTCCCAAAAATCTTAGTGCAGCTGTTAAAACTTAAATAACAAATTATTAAAACTTTAAACTGCATATAAGATTTTTGAGACATCCTATATATTTTTTACCTTAAAGGGGTGTGTGTGTGTGTGTGTGTGTGTGTGTGTGTGTGTGTGTGTGTGTGTGTAGAGAGAGAGAGAGGAAGGGGGGAGAGGGAGAGAGAATGAAGTGAGTCTTTCTCTACTTCTTGACTCTGGAGAGCGAATTTTGTATTTACAACTCAGAAAAGTTAAGTTAGAAGTAGGAAAGAACTAACCAAGCCTATTGTGTTTGTTTGGAATGGCCTATTTGGAAAGTTTTATTATCTTGGTACCTTAGACCTGAGATTGCATTACTTGCCTGTGGAAGGTAATAAGACACAGTACACAATGGAAGAACTGTCTTTAGGAACCTAGTCTTTCTTTCATTCAGTCCATTGTATAAATGTTTTTATAGTCATGGAATGATAGAGTTAGAGTGACCTCTGAGATCATTTGGATGGCTGAATAACAGATGGAAGGGCTTTTTAATGATCATTTAGTCCATTGGTTTTCTGACCTTTGGTCTCAAGTTTCCTTTACACTCTTAAAAATGATTGAGGACCATCCCAAACACCTTTTGTTTGTATGGCTATATCTATAGATATTTGACATATTATACATTAAAACACCTAAGTACGATCATGAAAATAATTTTGACCTTCAGGACAACCTGAAAGTACCTTGAGATCACCAGGGTTCCCTAGACTACACTTTGAGAATGGATGATCTAATCCAATTATGTCATTTCCAGATGAAATTAGTTGTGCCCACAGAGGTTGTCTCTTTCCATAGCTTTTTTTTTTTTTTTAAGTTTTAGGGGCTGGTCTCTCAGGCTCATGGTTTTCACATACATATGAATCATTCAAAATTTGAGAATGTTAGTCATTAAACAACTATTCTGAAGTCGTTTAATTTGTTTCTGATTTAGTCCTCATACTTGAAGCAAATTTAAATCAAGCATATTTAATTAACATGGTTCACCCCTCATTCCCTCCTTTACCCCTGCTCTTTTAGTCATTATTGATGTTCTGTATCCAGAGTCAACATGATAAACCAAGTGACTTTAGTGGAACCTGGAGTTGGAGGTGATCAGGACATTACTGAGTAACGCTATCTTAGTCCAACATCCTATTTCTTGGTACCTTCTGGATCAAACCTATATCCCCTAGGCTTGTGGATTTTTTCCATCCTGGATCTTCTACTCACTCTATATTGTTGGGCAAGTCATTTCCTCATATCCAGGTTCACAATTTGTAAAAGGAAGGGGTTAGACCTGAGAATCTCTGGGGTCCCCTCCATGGGACATGTGAACCTGTGATATGTTTCTGAAACTGTACGGTTGCAAACTCATGGGTGCTGATGCAACCTGGGAACATGCTGAAAATCTATGGGAAGTGCTGGAAAAGGGTGATTCCCAGGGCATTTGTGGTTTGTAGAAGATCTGTGCTTAGGAGTCAGATTGTTATGCTTTGCCAATTCAAATCTCCAGAGCATTTTGTCTAGCATTTTCCCAATCAAATTACTTCTTAGAAAGTCTAGTCCATCAAATTCTGCCTCATTGACACTTACTTAGTGAAAAACTTCTTCTTTCTCCTCCCCTCCGACCTTACCTTCTCTGAGCAATTTAATGCTTGAGAAGCTTCAGGGACTTTTTCCAAAAGCTTTTAAAATTCTCAGAGGAGAGAACATTTTGCTTCAAGTAAATGGAGTCAAATACATCCACAGAATAACTTTGGTCCCATATTCTGACTCAAAGTGAGTTCTTTGCATTGCAAAACCCATTTTCTAACCTTTGTAAAACGGCCTTGTCCTATCACCTGTCCTCTGAATAATCTGGCTTTTTTTTTTTTTCCTTTCTCACATTTATTTTTATTTTCAACTTGATAAATGCCAAATAAAATGGACATTTCCATATACATAGAATAGAATGGGGGGGAGATAATTTATGCAACACTGCAGGAGTCTTATTACATTCAGTTAACTTTTCTTTTTAGGTAATAAATTTAAACTGTGGCTTTCAAACCTGTCCTGTTTCTTTCTATTCCCTTTTCTGGTTATTATTATTATTTATTTATTTATTTATCCATCTATTTAATTAATTATTTATTTGTTTGTTTGTTTGTTTATTTATTTATTTATTTTGATTAAGGGAGGAGGAAAAACAAATGGCCTTAGTGGTGCTTTTAAACTCTTCTTTTGCTTTTTTTTTCTTTTCTTTTTGCTACCCTGTTAGGGAAAACAAAAAGAAAAGGACAAACTTTGCAACAAATATGCTTAGTCAAGAAAAACAAATTACTGTAAATATAGTCTGCTTTGTTAAAAATTGGAAGTAGTAGAGATATGGCTGCTTGTAAATTTCACATTGAATCTTCATTTAAATAGAACACAGTTCTGTGATCACTATAATGAAATGGGATAAAAAAGTGCTTCTTATACACACTAAAATGATATATTAATTAATTAAAAATAGGTCTGGACCAGCAATTCTTACAAACCTGTGTCCAGTGTTTCCGATAAGCAACTTGACTTTAAATTTGTAGGCTTATAGAATCATAGCTCCATAGCTGAAAGAAACCACTCCATTTGTTTTATAAATGAGGAAACTGAGGCTAAGGGAAATTGTGATTTTTCTCAGCCTCTTATGGGTAGTAAGCATTCCACTTTTTAAGTAGCATTTAAATCTAAGTCTTAGATTCTAGAACCTAAGTAGTCTTGGAGAGTACTCTGAGAAATTAAATTCATCATAAAGCTATTGTGTGTCATTTGTGTATATTTGAAGCTAGGTGTTCCTGACTCTGAGGTTAGTTCTCTATGCACTATATTAGGTACTTCTAATTAAATATGTACTGACTGTTGTGAACTATGTAGTCAGTTTAACAGTTAATTGCAATAATAAGATCTCTGTTCAGTCAAACTGGCTTTTCAATTCCTTGCATACAGCATTTCATCTTCCTTCTCTCCACTGTTTCCCATGACTGGAAATCTTCTGTTCTTCCATTCTACCGCATTGTAAGAGAGCTTCCTTCAAGATGCAACAAAAACACAATCTTCTATATACTCTCAAAATTGCCTCTCTCCCCAATTTCTTTGCATTTCTTTGCATTTTGCATATATTCTGCAATACTTATTTTGCAGACCCGCACAGGCTCGTGTGCACGCGCACACACACACACACACACACACACACACACACACACACACACCACATTCTGTAGCAATTATGTATATATTTGTTGTCTTCCCTAATAAAAAATAAATTCCCTAAGAGCAGAGATTATTTTATTCTTTGTATTTACTATCCAAGTACCGAGGATTGTACATAATGTCTGACACATACTAGGCACTAAATAAATGATTATCTTTTTTTTGCATTTTCTTTTTTTTGAAAAATTATTTTTAGCATTCATTAAAAACATTTTTGAGTCCCAAATTCTCTCTCTCCTTCCACTTCTTTTCCTACCTGTTGAAAAGGTAAGCAATATGATACCCATTAAACATGTAAAGTCATGCAAATCATATTCTATATTAGCCAAGTGACAAAAAAGGTAAAAAAAAAATAAAGTGAAAAATAACATGCTTCAATTTGTGCTTAGAGTCTGCCAGTTCTCTCTCTGGAAGTGTATAACTTTTATTTTTTAAATCATGAGTTTTTTTGAAAGTGTCATGTATTATTGTATTACACAGAATAGCTAAGTCTTTCATAACGTTTTAAATCATTTACAACATTGCTGTTACTGTGTACAATGTCTTTCTAGTTCTTCTCAATAAACTTTTATCAGTTCATATAAGTCATCCCAAGTAATGACCATCTTTTAAAATTTATTTACGATGATGGCAATATAAATAATTGAGGCACTCTCACATTGATTAAAAACTCCAATTTTTGCCCCTAAATTTTTGCTTATGCTATCTCCTTGATTTCATCTGCTTCTCTTCTTTCATTGTATCACATGCACAATCTTTCTAAAAGCAAGTATAAGCCCACCTTTTTGAAAAAATCTTTTTTTCTCACTAATTTAAAGCCATATTCCACTGATACATTCATAACTTCTTTCTTAATTTAAATTTTTATCAATAGCTTTTGTTATTTTATAACCCTTTTTCTCAATCTCAGAGTTAGATATTGTTTATAACAAAGATTTTTAAAAAGGAAAAAACTCAAATAGTTCCACAAAGCTAACCAATACATTAACCAAGTCTGACATCATGTCTTGGGATCCACATTTGTAGTTCTTTATCTTTTGGAAAGAAGCTTCTTATTTCTTCTTTGGAGTTTAGGTATTATAATTCTGTATTATCCAGCTTCAATATTATTATTTTTAAAAACATTAACATAGCCATTTATATTTCCTCCCTGGTTTTCTCTTTGCATCATTTCATATAAGTCGTTCTGTGATATTTTGTATTCTTCACGTTTATCAATTTCTTTCAACAGAGTGATATTCTATTACATTCATATCCACAATTTGCTTTGTAATTTCCTGATCTATGGACATAAACTTGGTTTTCAGTTATCTATTACCAAAATTTTTTTTTGGTATATATGTTATCTTGCTTTTTATCATTAATCTCTTTGGGATATTTGCCTGGCAGTGAGATCTTTGAGTCATAAGGTGTAGACATTTTAATAATTTTCTAATATGATATCCCTAACATTTTCATCCCTCATTGTGTCTAACTGTTGCCATATAGATGAATCTATGTACTCTGCATATATTAATCTTATATTTTCACTTTAATAATAAATTCCCTAATGATCAGGGCCCAGGACTGGCTACATTCTGTAAACCCCATAGCTCTAGGGCTTGGCTATACTCTATTCATTAAAGTAGACTCATTTTTCATGTAGGCAGCTGCCTATGAGATGTGACTCCAGGGCTTGTCCAGAGATATTTAAAATTCCTATAAACTTCCCACCTTTGGGTTAAAGCTTTGGAGACCCTTGTTAAAAAGTGGCTACCTTATCTGTGAAGGATAAATCACTAAGCTGCTGTCTTTATCTGTAGTACTGGTTGATTAGATTAGCTATCTAGACAGTGGTTAGGGACTTAGCTCAGATATGTTTTGAGGTGTTGATTTAATAGGGCTTGAGGGTTGAGTTAGGGAAAGCTCCATAGTATGAAGCAGGTCAGAGAAGAATGTAGTAAGATGTTGTCATCCAAATTGCAAAATGAGGACCTGACAATTTTAGAGAAGATACAGCACCAAAATATAGGAATAGATGGAATGGAAAATAAACTTTGCCTATCTTCACAGTTTAAGTAGGGACAGCCCTGTTAACAAACACTGGTTTATGATGACATGTAAAAATGATGATAATTTATAGATGGGCTACTTAGAATAGGGCTGGCGTAATTGACTTTGAGTCAAGTCAACCTCTTTCATCCTCAGTTTCTGTACCTATACAATGGGGTTAATAAAAATTTCTGTGGTACTTATCTCACAATACTGTTTTTTAAATTATGAAATTTTATTTATATTAACATATATTAAATTTGTCATTAGGAACAAAAAATATTGCCTGTGTCCTCTTCTCAAATTCCTTTTCTCTCTCTCTCTCTCTCTCTCTCTCTCTCTCTCTCTCTCTCTCTCTCTCTCTCTCTCTGTACATATATGTGTGTGTGTGCACATATATACTTGTGTGTGTGTATAATGTTAATTCTGTTTTTTTTTTTCAATTTTTTAACATTGTTTAAAGTTTGGAGTTCCATAGTTCGACTCTCTCCCCACTTGAGGTTCATACAGCTCGTTCTTGGCTACCCTAAGTTTGGTGCCAATGGGCCATCTTTACTCAACTTATTTCTTGCTACTGGACTTTTAAATATATATATATATATTTAATATTTTCCCCTCATTACAATGAAAATTATTTTTTTACATTTGTTTTTAAAATTTTTGAGTTCTAGGTTCTCCCTCATCCCCACCCACAATTAAGAAACCACATGTGAAGTTATACAAAACATTTCCATGATAGTCAGATCATAAAAGAAAATGTAGATCTCATTCTAAAGAAAATAAAATCCTCAAGAAAAATTAAGTTAAAAATATATATAGAGAGAGAGTAATAGAGAATGCTTCAATCTATATTCATCCTCCATCAGTTCCTTCTCTGAGTATGGATAGGATTTTTCATCATAAGTCCTTCAGAGTAGGATGATTGTAGTACAGAGAATAACAAAGTCATTTGCAGCTGGTCATCCCAGAATATTGGGATTTTATTAGGATAGATTTTATTAGGATCCCTATATGAGAATATTTTTCATCAATAATGTTTATTAACTGATTTATAATTTATGGCCTTAATAAATTGTTTGAGATGTGGGAGGGAGGTTGACTTAGCTTCATCCATTCAGTAAATATTTATTAAGTGCCTACTATGTTCCAGATACTGTTCTAAGTTGTAAAGATGCAAATAGAAGCAAAAGACAATTCTTGCCTTCAAAAAGCATAGGATCTAATAGAAAAGACAACAGAAAACTAATACATATTCCAAGGAAATTACATATAGGATAAAGAGGAAATAATTAGCAGAGAGAAGACACTGAAATAAAGAGGGGTTTGGAAAGGCTTCCTAGAAGTGGGTTTTTTTTTTTTTTTATTCAGGACTTAAAGGAAGCCAAGAAAGTCACCATCACATATTGGACTTGAATTTGTATCCTTCTTGACTCTGAGGGCAAGCCTCTACTGACTGTACCACTACTTTATTATTATTATTATTACTGAGTGTTATCTATTACGTATTCACATTTATTTATCACTACTACACTGGTAAATTAACATGTATTTTGCAGACAGTATGAGTCATTTTTCTTAGAGAATCCTTTATAGCATTTTCACCAGAGAAATAATGGATTTCCAACTCATTATAGCTACTAAGTCAGTTATTTTGAACATTTCTTGACATCATCAGAAAGTAAAATACAGGGTGGCAAAGTCAGAACTTCATGAATGCTAAATTGATCATTCTAGTCCTCTGGAATGTTTTGTAGCCTCCAGCTACTGAACATGACTATAGGTTAAAACAAATTCAGGGTTTGCTTCGTCTTAAAGGCTTTCATGGCATGAGTATAGGGTTCCTCACACGGCTTGAAAGTGCCACACAATAAATGTCCAGGCTATAAATTTTGCTGGGCTTCCCAGCTGAATGGATGCCTTAAGTGGAGACAGACTGGCTGGAGCTAAAGTTGTTAGAGCTTTGATTTACCTCTTCTCTATTATTCAACCCTATGGAGAGTTTTGAGCAGTGATATCAAGGCATGCTTATTGGCTGCAGTTTATAGATGGAGACAAAATGAGCAATATTTAACCTCATTAGGAGCATGAGACCTTGTAACAATATTAGTACTGATGAAGTCATGGGGATATTCTTGAGACAAGGAATTGAGAAATTCACAAATACTTGTGTGTTGACAGAATGGTCTCCCCCTAACTCCCAATCCACTTTTTAGTTACTGGGGATCTCAGGAAGCATTCTCAATGAGAATGTATTACTTGAGAAATTTTAGTTTGCATCATACCTCAGGGCAAAATGTAAAGTGAATCCAACATTTCTCTCTCTCTCTCTAGAAATGTTTAATTTGAATACCCCAGACATGGGGCACCCCAACTGGTAGTTTTTCCTGGTGCTAAAAAGCCTTAAGTGGAGGGAAGCTTGCTTGAGAAAAAGCATCAATGGATCCTTTTTCATTTCTTTTTTTTTTCCTTTTATAATCAGCCGCAGATCAGGCGGAGTTTAACTGGATGCTGCCGCATGGTTTAAATGTAGCTGAGTTGACCATGGAGGATGAACAATTGCATTCTGCCTTTGAAACTAAAGAATATATCACTCAAATCATTCTTAATCTCTAACTCTATGGTTAACAAAAATTATTAGTCTTTCTCTTAGTTTTTCATTGGTTTTCATTTAGTATATTTTTGTTTACTTTGATGTTGGGAAATCTTAATGCTGTAATTATAGGAGGAAGGCAGAATATGTTTTGCCTAAACATCTGTGAGAAAAATGCAGTGTTTGATTTGTTTCTTTTTAAATTTGCAGTTAGGAAGAGTTGATTAATCCCCTCTTAGAATCATATGTTCCGTTTTATGTTACACTCATTTGAAGGTCTACTGTGATAAATCTTTCTAAGGAGTTAACTGAAGTTTATGGAGGGACAATGACTGCATAGCCACGTATCCCTATTGAAAAACATCAGTTATCCCCTAAGCTAGCAAGGAATTTTCCACTGGTGTACAATTACCCACATAAATTTTGACCAAAATTTGAACTTTCAATTATGAACAGTTTCTGCTTAATGATCCATGTCATGTTATAGTCACCTGCCTAGTCTTCTGTTTGTCATCTTGGCTTATGGTACCATGTTGAATCAGAATTTAGATATTCATAAAAAAATTAATATAAGTTAACCTAATAATACTAAGTCCTGTTACACCATAGCTAGAAATATTTTGGTTCGGTCAGTCTTTTGCAAGGAAATTTCCAAAGGAAAAGATTATGTGTATATGTATTTGAATGTGCTCTTATTACAGGGCACTCAAATAGACGCTCTCAATCTCTTCTTTTTACCTCTTGTCCTCAATAACAATTGTGCAATTGAAGAAAAGTTTTTATTTGTACTCCTGGGTAGCTGTTACCTGAGCTAGTGAACTCAAGAGAGGTCTTCCAGTATCCTTCAAGGTTAGTTCTTTCAAGTTAGCTCTGGTGTGGTGGTGGTGGTGTTGTGTGTGTGTGTGTGTGTGTGTGTGTGTGTGTGTGTGTGTGTGTGTGTTGACTTGTCACTCCTGAATTCAAATTGCTTAATATTTTCATTGCCAATAGTTAAATGTCTTCTTAGAATTGATTGATGACTGGCTTCTGGGCAAGAGGGTAAAATAAAGGTATTACATGAAAGCAGAATGGAATAGGGCATAGGAAAGCCAGGGATAGCAGGAGAAGCAAAGAAGAATGGCTTGGTTCATTGTGGTTATTTTTCCTCTTGAGGACAGAAGGAGTGATAAGCCTGATGATAAATTTAAATCAAAATGGAAGCTGCTGATATTTCTCCTTGGTGGTAGGGACCATGATGCCTCATCTTGGATGTTTTCATGGATTCTGGGAACACAATTAGTTTAAGTCCCCAGGTTTGTAATATGGTTCCTGCCATTTGCATAGAGATTAACATACTGTTAATCAAAAAGTCATTCTGAGTGGGCTCCAGATATAGCAAACTCCAAGTAAGTTCTGATTTTAATAAATAGTAATGGCTGATCTTTGTTATAAACACTTTATGGTTTATTAAGTGTTTTACATATATTGTCTCCTTTGAAGCTTATAACAATCTTATCTTATAACATCTTATTTTGAATCTTATGACAATCCCAAGTACTACAGATATTCCCATTTTAATATTTTTTTTACATTGCAGATGTAATTTAAAGATGAGGGAATTGGAGAGGAAGAGAAAGAGAGACAGGGGCATACAGAACCAGTGAGTGAGAGAGGCAGAAAGACAGAGAGGAAAGGTGGAGAGGAGGGAGAGATTGTAATAGAATTCATTTTTCCCTTTCTGTTTCGAATGGGCAGCTCAAATGGGATAATGTTTATTTTTTAAAGTACTTAGCATAGTTATTAAAACATAGTAGATACTATATAAATTCTTATTCCCTTTCCTTCTCCCTTTCTGGTTTAATGGTCAGTCCACTTTGACACATCTCCCACATACTGCTTCAATCTCAGGACTGACAGTATTGCTTAACTCCAAAATCCATCAGCACTATACACCTCCCAGATGGGCTAAATTGATAGAAGAAGTGACAAATATTGGAAAGGATGTGGAAAAATTGTTGATGAAAATATAAAATGAACCAACCATTTTGGAGAGCAATCTGGAATTATAAAACAATCCAACAACTTTGGAGGGCAATTTGGAATCATAACCATAAAGTTATTAAACTACTTATGCCCTTTGACTTAGCAATACCACTACTTGATCCATTCCAAAAATGATTAGGAAAAAAGGAAAAGAAGCCACATATTCTAGAATGTTTATAGCAGCTTTCTTTGTAGTAGCAAAAAATAAGAAATTACAGAGATGTCCGTCAATTGGGGAATGGCTGAACCAATTGTGATGTATGGTATTGTAGTATAAGAAGTGATGAACTCAATGATTTTAGAAAAATATGGAAATATTTACATAAAATAATGAGTAAAATGACAATTTTGTTGTATATATTAAAGGAATAACAAATTGTGCATAGTAGTTCTGCAGTTTCATGTACAATCATCTTTTAAAAATTGTGATTATGAAAATGCTTTATTTCATAATTTTTAAAAATAAATAAATAAATAAGATTTCAATGGGATTACTTACACTCCAGAAATCAGCAAAGCTGTAAATAAGGGCTTCATTTGTTGTTTTGTTGATTGTCTGGACTTAAGAATGTGATGAAAAAAAATGGTAAAAATGTAGGTTAAACTTAAAAATGAGTCTTTTAGGAAAAATATGGTTGTTAAACATTTACCAGCATACTTCTGCCCTTCAAGTGCCAATAGTAATTCTGTATCCATGTCTGTTTAGATGAAGTCTCTGTTTCCTACTTAATTCAGTATCTCCTTCAGGTCCAGCAGCTATGATAGGGTAGGAGAGTTCCGCTCTCTCTATGATTTGGGCAGAGTGGTGGACCTCTCCCCGGCTGCCTTCAATTCTAGAACTCAAACTTCTTGGATGCCTTGCTTTTTATCTATAGGCTAAAGGAGTATGATTGACTTAGCCCTATGTAGGGACTTAGGAGAACCTCTTACAGTCTCCTTTACATATTTTTATATTTTGTGATTATATTCTGGGGTCTTCTGTGACTAGATCATCTGACATGAGAAGAGAGAGACTTTTTAATAGATGTATATGTTGAAACTAAGTTCTAGAGAGGCTTAAACTCTAACAAGTGTTTGGGGGAAGCAGAGAATGGGATGGATAGTAGGGTTCAGTCCATGTATTGTCCTTGGGGCAGAGGCAGAGCTAGCAGCCTTTAGAGATGTAGTCGATGTCTTTGAGTGCTTCTTGCTCATAAATTGAGAGGGGATGTTGTCAGAGTTGAGAGTTTGCTGGGAGCTCTTCATCAAAGTTACTTATGTCTATTTGACCCTTGATCATAGGAACAAAGGGTGGAGGTAGACTAGTAATGTCTCCCAGTCTAAGGTCCAGAAGAATGGCTGCTTCTTAATGTCCTCAGCTTCTGGCTCACCAGAGTTCAGCCATCTCTCTGAGTTCTGTCAGGACACATTGCACAGGATGACAATGGCTTCTGTCAAGATGAGGGAACTTAAGTGAACAGGGTAATGGTACTTGCTGGAATTACAAGGCTATTAAGTGTCTGAGGTTGGATTTGAATCCATGAGGTGGAGACCAGGTTCTGCCCTCTATCCATTGTATTTTCTAGCTGCCCCTGACCTGATGGTATGCTTATAGAAAAGTCACCTTGCATCACCCAACAAGTCTGGCTGATTCGCAGCATGATCTTATTCAAGGCAACCTTCAAAATGGGCTTTAGCTTGAGTGATTATAAGTAAACAAGGTGTGTATGAATCAGAATGAACCTCTCTTAGTTGAGTGGGCTGTTTGACGATAGCCCCAGAAATGTGCTTCGGACAACTTATGTAGAATTGGTGAATTGGTTAAATTTAGAAAGGTCAACTTTGGTTGAGCATCTTGTGGTAGCCTTGTGTGAATGACTCAGCCTCTGCCACCATGAACAAGCTTGTGGGGTTCTGATCAGATGCACTAGCCAAATATACCCCACGCTCAGGCTACAGGCCTTCTGAAAACATCATTATACAGTGCTTCAAGTTTTCCTGGAAACGTGAACTTCATTATTAAGTTTCCATGCTCAACTTTGGGCCAGTTGAAAAGAATCTTGAGCCACTTTGAAAAATGCTAAAACCTGCCAAGTCTTCCCTTTGAAAACATTTTGTCCTTATTTTTTGCCCCGTTTCCTCTGAACTCCATGTACCCTGTGTCTTTACCTCTGCATCTCCTTTTCAAAGCTGTTTCTTAGATTTGCGTTGTGAAATCACAGTGGAATCATTCTAGATACAATCTATATGAAATAATATTTATTACACCTTAGGTACTTTGAAAAATGCTAAAACCTGCCAAATCTTCAATTGAGTCTTCAACTCAGGTTGAACTCAAACTCACGTTTTCTCTTTTGTCCTTTTTGGAACTCAGGTTTGATTTGAACTCAGGTTTTCTTGACTCCAGGCCCAGTGTTTTATCCACTGGGATGTATGTAGCTGCCTCTATTGAATAGAAGGCTGGATTAGGAATCAGGAAAATGTGAGTTTGCATTTCACATCAGACATGGCAACTTGACTTCTCTAAACCTGTTTCCTTATCTGTGAAATAGGGATAATAACAGTAGCACCTTCACAGCATTTTGAGGATCAAATGAAATAATAATTGATGTCAAATGTGTTGTAGACATTAAGTCACTTAAGATTGTTGAGTATTATAGTAGGAATGGTTGTACCACAAGGTAAGAAAGTCTGTGCTCACTCAATATCCTTTCTTCCTCCACTGTTATAGAAATGAGACTGGGGAAGAGATGCACCTGAATGTGCATATTATTCTCCTCTCTCTCCCTCCAGCGCAATATAAACTCCTCTAAGGCAAAGATTGTACCTTTTTGTTGTTAAAGTTGTGATTATTTAATCTTGATATCTTCAAGATTAAAGATCAAGATAGAAAGGGCTCTATCAATATTTGCCAGGTTTTAGTCCTCAATCTAAAGAAAAGTGTGGGAGCTCTGGGGAAACTTCCTCCTTGGCTTGTAGGTGCAAACTCAGAATGACCTATTCTTGGGCTGGGCTAACACATATAAACACAGTGGCTCATGAGGTCTGTTGGAATGCTGCCAGTTGGGAATCCTAGCCAGTGAAAAACCACCTGGGTTTGAATTTAAGCATGGCCCAGATGTCAGGAAAACTTACATCTCTTTTGGCAAACCTGAGGTGAAAATTTAAGTTTCCATGGTGCTAATTTTGGGGCACAACTCATAATTTGAAGTTAGAACTAGATAAAATTCAGCAGTTGTGTTTAACAAGTCCTATATCATAAATCTGCTGACTTTCATATGGGTTTAAGACAAGGGAAATTTAAAGATAAAAAGAGAATGTGGTGTAATGGGAAAAGCATTGAAATAGGAAACCAGGAGCCCAACCCACCCAATATCTGGTTGTGTGATTTTAATTAATTCTTTTAACCTCTCTAAGCTTCCCAGTTCTCCAAGTTTCCAAAGCTGAAGTAAAACTGAGGATACTGAGTGAAATGACATCTAAATAGTTCCTTCTCTTGCTAATGTTTTATGATTTTTCACTCTTCAAGATTTATCTTCCCTTTCTAGTACTACCTTAAATGTATATATTTAACTGTTTTATTCTGAAAAACACTAAATAAAAAAAATATGTTTATGTAAGCAAAGGAGATCCCTTCCCAAACCACACTCCTAAACCAAAATGCTTGGACTAAGAAAAACTCCAATTCATCCTCTAGTTTATATTGGAAACTCTCTAATTGAATGATAACAAAACATTATCATTTGCTCAGTTGTAAATGTCATTTGGTGATTGGAAACAAAAGAAAGCTGGAGGTTTAAAATATTTTACTAAAACACAGTGTGCTGCCTTTTTAAAAACAAGATATTCTTGAGAAGATCTTTGGCTCAATTGATTAGCAAAGGATCAAAACTAGAGAATGTAGGAACTTCAGAGTAGGGAATGTTCTCAGAGACCAGTTAATTCCGCATGATGAAATGAGATACAGAGATGTGATCTAGCAGAAATTAGGTGATTACTTGTCAGAAATGTCCATTTTTTGGGTCAAAGGGCATATCTTAGTTTCTTAGACACTATCTAGAACAACAACTTATTTTTACAGATGAGGAAGCTGGGAGACAAAATTGAAAGTTTCTCTGACTACAAATACCATGTTCTTTCTACTGTATCACATTACCTCTATAATTCAGTTCATGTAAATTTGATTAAAAATTTCTATTAAGCACTTTCTAATGCAAGATAATATATAAGTATTAGAGGAACAGGGATGAAATAAGCTATAAATCCTTTCTGTAAGAAGTCTACAAGTTCAAGGGAAGGATAAGAAAGGCATACACACACACACATACACACACACACACACACACACACACACACACACACACACACATATATATATATATATATATAAAATATACATGTGTGTGCATGTATATGTATATGTATGTATATATATATTATATAAGGCAGATACAAAAGTAACAAGAATGACAATAGTTCACATTTAAAGTTTGCAAAGCATTTTATATTGTGGACTTCTCAAAACCCTTAAGTGAAGTATTGTTATTATCTTCATTTTATGGATAATGAAACTTCAACTCAGATTTTCCCAAGGTTACACAGTTCATGAAAGTACTGTTTAAATTAATTTATTTATTCAGTGCTATATCACATTACCAAAGAATTACTTTATAAATCTAGAACAAAATAATAATAAAATTCATCCAGAGAAACAAAAGTTCAAGAATATCAAAGGAAGCGATGAAAAACAAAAGTGGGGAGAAAAGGAGCTTAGCAATTTTAGTCCCAAATTATTCTACAAAGCTGTAATCATCAAAACAATTTGATACTAGCTAAGAAATATAGAGCTTGATTACAGAAATGAGTTTCACACCAACTTTTTTATCTACTGATCCAGACAAACAAATTACTATGAGAAATTTTAAAAAGGAGAGATAACTTTCAGCTGGGAAGAATGCAAGAAGGATCTGTGTTTATGGTGGCACTTTGGATATACCATGATGCAAGGAAGATATTTCAAAAGGCAGAGATAAGTTGCAGGATACAAAATAAATCCACATAAATCCTCAGCATTTTTATACATTACCAACACAATCCAACAGCAAGAGATACAAAGAGAAATTCCATTCAAAATAACGGTCGATAGTATAAAATATTTGGGAATATATCTACCAAAGGAAAGTCAGGAATTATATGAGCAAAATTACAAAACATTTGCCACAAAAATAAAGTCAGATTTAAATAATTGGAAAGACATTCAGTGCTCTTAGATATGCCAAGCAAATATAATTAAGATGACAATACGCTCTAAACTAATCTATTTATTTAGTGCTATACCAATCAGACTTCCAAGAAACTATTTTAATAACCTAGAAAAAATAACAACAGAATTCATATGGAAGAATAAAAGGTCGAGAATTTCAAGGGAAGTAATGAAAAAAAATTAAGTGAAGGTGGTCTAGCTGTACCTGATCTAGAACTGTATTATAAAGCAACAATCACCAAAACCATTTGGTATTGGCTAAGAAATAGACTAGTTGATCAGTGGCATAGGTTAGGTTCACAGGCCAAGATAGTGAATAAAAATAGCAATCTAGTGTTTGACAAACCCAAAGATCCCAACTTTCGGGATAAGAATTCATTATTTGACAAAAAACTGCTGGGAAAACTGGAAATTAGTATGGCAGAAACTAGGCATGGACCCACATTTAATACCACGTACTAAGATTAAATCAAAATGGGTCCAAGATTTAGGCATAAAGAATGAAATCATAAATAAATTAGAGGAACATGGGGTGGTTTACCTCTCAGACTTGTGGAGGAGGAAGGAGTTTGTGTCCAAGGGAGAACTAGAGACCATTATTGATCACAAAATAGAACATTTTGATTCCATCAAATTAAAAAGCTTTTATATAAACAAAACTAATGCAAACAACATTAGAAGGGAAGTAACAAATTGGGAAAACATTTTTACAGTTAAAGGCCTCATCTCCAAAATATACAGAGAATTGACTTTAATTTATAAGAAATCAAGCCATTCTCCAATTGATAAATGGTCAAAGGATATGAACAGACAATTTTCAGATGTTGAAATTAAAACTATTTCTGCTCATATGAAAGAGTGTTCCAAATCACTATTGATCAGAAAAATGCAAATTAAGACAACTCTGAGATATCATTACACACCTGTCAGATTGGCTAAGATGACAGGAACAAATAATAATGAATGTTGGAGGGGCTGTGGGAAAACGGGGATACTGATGCATTGTTGGTGGAGTTGTGAAAGAATCCAACCATTCTGGAGAGCAATCTGGAATTATGCCCAAAAAGTTATCAAAATGTGCATACCCTTTGACCCAGCAGTGCTACTACTGGGCTTATATCCCAAGGAAATACTAAAGAAGGGAAAGGGACCTATATATGCCAAAATGTTTGTGGCAGCTCTTTTCATAGTGGCTAGAAACTGGAAAATGAATGGATGTCCATCAATTGGAGGATGGTTGGGTAAATTATGGTATATGAAGGTTATGGAATATTATTGTTCTGTAAGAAATGACCAGCAGGAGGAATACAGAGAGGCTTGGAGAGACATCAACTGATGCTAAGTGAAACGAGCAGAACCAGAAGATGATTATACACTTCAACAATGATACTGTACGAGGATGTATTCTGATGGAAGTGGAAATCTTCAACATAGAGAAGAGCTAATCCAATTCCAGTTGATCAATGATGGACAGGATCAGCTACATCCAGAAAAGGAACACTGGGAAATGAGTGTAAACTATTATTTTTACCTTCTGAATCCAATTCTTCCTGTGCAACAAGAAATTTGGTTCTACACACATATATTGTATCTAGAATATATTGTAATATATTTAACATGTATAAGACTGCCTGCCATCTGGGGGAGAGGGTTGGGGGAGGAAGGGAAAAAATCTGAACAGAAGTAAGTGCAAGGGATAATGTTGTAAAAAATTACCCATGCATATGTACTGTCAAAAAAATGTTATAATTATAAAATAAAAAAATAAAAAAAAAAAAAAAAGGCAGAGATGATGAAGGAGGTAGAAAGGTAGAAGAAGGTAAAACAGCAGAACAGGGTATTTGAAGACAATAGTGTGAAATAAGATGGGAAGAGTAGGTCAACCAGATGGAACTACTTGAATGACAATATAAAGTAGGCAATGGTAGGGTGGGGGCAAGGAGAACTGGGATACAACTATGTTGACTAGGTAGTAATGAGATTAGAGTTATACCTTAGAAAGGTTGGGACAGATGTATGGTTCATGATAGTCTGAATTGAGAAAAATGTCAGGAGGCTATTCTTAGAATAGATCGGAGGGCCTCATTAGGGTTATTTCAGTGAACCTGGAAGGAAGACGTGTAGAGCTTTGTGGAGTAGAAAATGACAAGATTTGGCCACTAATTTGGATGGTATGAATAGAGTGAAGGAAAGGGGAAAATCAGAATTGATTTACATTTCAAATTTAGTTGACTGGAAAAAATTATGGTGTCATCAACCTCAAATAAGACAATTAAGAAGAGAGTCATTTTTTGAGAAGAAGATAGGAAAGTAGATTTCAGGAATCTAGAATTTGAACTTTTGGCAGGCTGTTCATGTGGGGATATCCAGCAGACAGTTGGAAATGTGGAACTAGGGCTCTAAAGAGAGGTTTTGAGTAGAAATGCAAATTTGAGTGTCATCAATACTTCCAAATAAGTGTTGGGAAGGCTGAATGGATAGGGTCGTCAAAGACAAGAGTGAAGATTAAGAAAAGAAGATCAGGATTAGGCTTTTGGGTAGACCCTCATATTAAAAAGGGGAGAAGTTTGTAGAATCAATGAAAAAAGCAAGGAAGTGATTGAGAACTAGGAAAAGAATCATGAGAGTGTATAGTGAATTGAAGTTCAGGGTGTTTAACTTGAATAAGAGGTTTCTTAGAGGAAATATAATAGTTTTCTCTAAATATTTCAAGTACTGCCACTTAGAAAAGAGATTATAATTCTCCTTGAGCTTAGAGTAAAAAAAGGGAAGGGGGAGAGACAGATTTTTTTTTTTTTTTTTTGTAACACTGAAAGCTTTTTCCTAGTGGTTCTGCCCTTTCTTCTATCTTGTTCCTCCCTTTTCTTTTCCTCTTTCTCCTCCTACTTCTTTGTATGGTTAGATAAATTTCTATACCCAACTGAATGATTAAATTATTTATTTATTATTATAATTATTATTAAATTATTGGCTCTTAGAGCCAAAACTGATGAGATCAAGCTTCAGACAATGCTCATCCCTCTCCCTTCTTTCCTTTGATTCTAATAGGTCATTTGTACCTTTTCATGTGAACTAGTTGTCCTATTATACCTGCCCTTTTATCCAATACAGACTTTTCCCCACCTCTTAATGTTTTTTTCTTTGGTGTCATCACATCATGGACCATTTACAGTCACACTTTCAGTCCATGTGATACCCCTCTCTTGTCTGCCCCAGTGACAGATATAGTTCACAAGAATTATAGATACTATTTTCCTATCTAGGGATATAAATAACTTAACCTTTAAATATATATTTTCCCGTTTACCTTTTTATGGTTTTCTTGTGTCCTGTGTTTGTAGATTAAATTTTCTGTTTAGTTCTATTTTTTCAATAGAAATGATGGAAAGTCTCTTATTTCATTGAAGTTCCACCTCCTCCCTTGAAAGATAATGCTGAGGTTTGCTGGGTACTTAATTCTTAGTTGTATCCCCAGGTCCTTTGCCTTCTGAATGTCATACTCTAGACTCTCTAATCCTTTATTGTAGAAGCTACCAGATCCTGGGTAATCCTGACTGTTGCTCCTTGATATTTGAATTGTTTTTGTCTGATAGCTTGCAGTAATTTTCCCTTGAGATTATAGTCCATTTTGCAACAATATTCCTTGGGGTTTTCCTTATGGGATCTCTTTGCAGAGGTGATCAGTGGATTATTTCAATGAATATTCCCCCTCTGTTTCTAGAATATAGAGGCAGTTTTCCTTAATAATAGAATGCTATCCAGATTCTTTTTTGCTCATGGTCTTTAGGCAGGCCAATAATTTTTAAATTGTCTCTTCTGGATCTATTTTCCAGATCAGCTGTTTTGCCAATGAGGCATTTCATATTTTCTTCCATTTTTTCTTTCATTCTTTTTAGGTTATTTGACTGATTCTTGCAGTCTCACAAAGTCATTAGCTTCCAGTTGCCCTGTTCTAGTTATTAATGTGTGATTTTCTTCAGTTATCTTTTTATCTCTTTTCCCATGTGGTTTATTCTACTATTTAAGGAATTGTTTTCTTCAGACAATTTTTCCCCGTTCTTTTTCAAACTATTGACTTTCTCATGCATACCTCTGATTTCTTTTCTCATTTCTTTTCTCTACCTCTCTTATTTGTTTTTTGAAGTCATTCATGAGCATTTCCAAGAAGCCTCTTTGGGTTTGAGACCAATTTATCTCTCTCCTTGAGATTTCTTCTGTGGACTTTCTATCCTCATCTGAGTTTGTGTTTTGGTCTACTGTGTTACCATAGTAGCTTTCTATGGTTAAGGTGTTTTTCTTTTCTTGTTTCTTTTCTTTCTTTTTCTTTTGGTATTTCCTCTTTTTTTACTTTTATGATTGATCTCTGTTCTTGGGGCAAAGATGCCATTGTCCCAAACTTTCTGTGCAGCTCTGAGCCGTGGCTTTGAGCACAGGGGCCCCTCGTGTTTGTCTTGGCTGCTCTTTTTAGGAATTACCCTTCTGAGCTGGAACCGCAGGCTGCCCCACTGTTACGCTCCTCTACTGAGCCAGGACTGAGGGTTTTAGTTGCTGATCTGCTGTGATTAAGATCCTCTCACCCCTTTCCCAGTCTATCTGACCTGGGCTGAACACCCTTGTCCCAGTGAGACTGACCTCTCTTGAAGTTTTTTCAGTCTATCTTGAGCTGGAAAGTGGGTTCATTCTGTCAGACTCTGTTCAGAGGCTTGGTTTCATGTGGTTTTCAAGGGAAACTGGGAGAGATCTAGCAGCTTCCAGACTTTACTGTGCTATCTTGGCTCCACCCCAAGAACTCCCCCACTGAAAAATTTTCAATTATAACTTTTCTTCAGTAGACAGGGAATTCTTCATTTGAAGTAGAAGGGAAGAAACTGGAATGGCGAAAGATTAAAAATGCATGAGTTAGAAGGTATAATCAAAGCAGCAAAATCTTGAAGGATCTTGAGAGAGCAACAAGATCCAGAACACCCATAGAAGAGTTCATTTTAATAATGAGAAAAGGAGCACTCTATTCTCTGAAAATGGTGAAAAATAAAATATGACAGATTAAGACATAGGAGTAAGGTTTAGAGGTGTACAGGAGAATTAAGGGATACCAATGCCATTATTTCAATAAATTAGAGGTGGGTAGTAGAGTAGAGTTGAGATAAATATACAGAATGACCATTGTGTTACAGAGAGGTTTGGGGATTTAAGTAAATATTGTTAGTTTATTTATGAGGTCACTTCTTACTCTGACTCTTAGGCACTTAATAAATATTTATTAAATGAACGAATGATTCCAGGTTAAATGGTTTGTCCAAGTTAATCAGGCTTATTCTCCAAAAGGAAAAAATTTGTTACAATGATTAAGATTTTAGTCAATATCTGTATGGGTTAAAGATATTAACATGAATGAATGAATTGCTAACATTAATGTGTCATTTAAAAAACTTCTTAGATGATTCTACCAGAATGATTCCTTAAATAATTTTTGCTATAATCTGGGTATCTCTAATTAATTTAAAGGATATTGCAAAATTCACAAAGTATAATTCATTTTAATTCACTTAAAATAAATAAATATAACATTTCACTGGTTGGGAGAGGTTCACAAAATTAAACACAAAATTAAAATAAACAGAAAAAATGTGAAGCCATAAAGAGTTAGTCATATTTGCTTGTGGGAAATTAAAAGCATCTATGGATTAGTAAAATTTAAATAATAGAGACTAACATATTGACCTCAGTGACAGAAGACATGGGAAGCATAATTGTTAACAGATTGTTTGAGGAACCTACACTCAAAGAATAAAAATTTTGATAAGAGTTCTTTTTGTATTTTTATGCTGTTGGCTATTCTGTGGACAATATGCATAAGAATCATATTTCTTATCATATGAGATATAATCTCTTTTCCTTTTTGTATTCCACAAATTTCCTCTAAAATTTGAATCAGGAATTAATCATTTCATTGTGCAATAACTGCCAGGGAGCTCACTCCCAGAGGATAATAAGGAAGGAAGGAAGAGAGATGCATCAGCTTATTAAGTCACTTGGGATTCCATTAATTAATGACACCATAGTGATTTGAAAGGATTCATGTTCTGGCCTAAACATATAACTAAAATCTCAAGAAGTAACTCATTTATTAGTTCATTTATTCAATATTTGCTGAATTTATATGATAAAATGGAGACTGGAATTAAGTTTATAAGGACCAACAGATGTGGAGAAAATGTAATAAAGACTATGTGTTGGGTGTCCATTAAAGGCCACAGCACAATGATAGGATTATTATCAGTTTTTCTATTTCTCTTTTGTTTTACCTCTTAGAGTTATATCCGGCTCTTTAAAGGATGTGTGATTCATAAAATATCTAGAGTGATTAATACTTCAAAGATCCATCAGTTCATCACTATGGATAGCCAACCTCATAGAGGAACATAGTTGGAAAGGATTTCAGAGGCCAGTGAGTCCTTTTTTCCCCATATGAGAATTACCTCTAAAGTATCCACTGAAAATGCCCATCCAGTCACTCAAGAATATATCTTGTGGGGGAGAAACTGATCTTTAAAGAGCCAGCCCATTTGACTTTGGGATAGCTCTTTTTGTTAGGAAATTTTTCATTACAATGCTGCAAATATGCCTTTCTGAAATTTCTGCCCTTGCTCCCCATTCTCCTTTACTAAGGCCCAATACAACTCAAATCAATTTTCTACTTGATAGACTTTCAAATTCTTCAACAGAGCTATCATATCCTTAACAAAATATTCTTTTGTCCAAGCTAATCATCCTCATTTCCTTCTTTATCCTCATATATAATTAACTAGAGATTTTTTTCTATATTACAATCCATTCTTTTCTGCATTATTTCAGTTTTATCATTTTGCTTCTCAACATGTAGTTTCTAGAATTGAACAAAATATTTAGATTTTCTCTAACCAGGCAGTACCAGGAAATCCCTTCCACATATTCCTGGATAGTTTGCCTTTGCTTAAGATCATATGAAGTTTTTGAATGTCACATATGTTGACTTCTATTGCATTTACTATCCATGAAAGACCCCTGATCTGTTATTTTAAAAAATTAACAATATATATTTTTAAATTATTTTATTTCTTTTTATTGATATTGTTTTTGTTGATATCATCTATTTCCTAACATATCCTTCCCCATCATTGCTTATGATAAAGAACTAAAAAGAAAGAAAAGAGCGAAAAAAACCAGCTCAGCAAGATTAATTGAAACATTAGCCAAATCCAACATTATGTGCAGCATTTTGTACTAACTTCTACAAAGAAGGTAGAGAGGACCATTCTTATAGCTTGTTAAAGACTTAATTTTGGATTTCACAATCATACAGCATTTGGTTTTGATTTTTGTTGTTTTTCCTCTTTTTGAGTAAAATATTTTTTGTATATATTTTTCTGGTTCTGCTTTCTTCACTTTGTATCAGTTCATAGAAGTATTTCTATGCTTCTCTATATTTTTTATACTTATTGTTTCTTTCTGGATAGTAATTTTCTATTATATTCATATATCACAATTTTTCTAATAACTCCCCAGTTGAGAGATACTTTCTTTTGAATTTCAGTTTGCAACTTCCAGAAATGATGCTGTAAATGTTTTGAAACACATAATTGTATCTACCCTTTGACCTTTTTTGAACTTGTAAGATCTTGGTGTTAAAGGGTATGGTTATTTAAGTATTTTTCCCCACATAATTTCCAATTACTTTTCACTATGGTTGGACCAATCTCACAAGTTTAACAGTACTATATTTGCTAGTATGCTTGTTTTTCTTTTTTTCCCCAAGAGTATAATCTATTATTGTTATTATAGCTTTTTATTGACAAAACATATTCATGCATGGGTAATTTTTCAACATTGACCCTTGCAAACATTTCTTAGCTTAAGTAATGTACTCTAATGATGCTATCAGCTCTTCACATGTATTAATAGGAGCCTTTACTACCAAGCTTTGAATGTTATAGCTATAGATTTTCCAGGATCATCTTGAACAGAATATGATTTTAATGAGCCTTTCTAATAATACAATTCTTTGCCAGATTGTACTGCCACATTTTAAATTCCAAGAACATGGACCATTCAATTCAACACAGGTACATTTAATAAACATTTATTTAACATTGACTATGTGCCAGGCATTGTGCTAAGTGCTGGTGATAGAAATAAGAAAAAGACAATACCTGACCTCAAAAAGCTTACAGTCTGATAGGAAAAGAGAACATAAAAAAGGAAGCTGAAGAGGGAAGGTTTGCAAGATGATGTTCTATGGAGTTGACACAAAGTAGAATTGCTGATATAAAAATGGATAGTTATTTGAACAGTCTCTAGGAGTAATATGTGTATTAAGATGTAAGTATAATTAACATTATAGCACCTTATTTTTACATCAATAAATCATGATGAACTTTTTGCCTTATCAAGTTTATCTATTGATTGATAGAGAAGAGTTTACTCATAAAAAGCTCATGGGTGATTTACTTTGGCAAATGAGGGACACTGTTTATCACCTCTATAAATGGTTTCTTTAGATAAACCCTAAATCTAACTTAAATTAAGAGCTTCATTCTAGCATCCTATCAATGTTTTTCTGTCTTCTACCCTTCCTTCCTCTTGCCTTTTTGATACTTGTACCTATCTAAAGTTCTCTGTTCTTAAGAGCAATGGATTTTCTACTTCCCTAGTTATGTGATGATTAAGAATTCAGGAAAGAGGTAAAGTCATTATGCCTACTGATCAGTGCCCATTATAAATTAAGCTGTCATTGCTGCAGCAGGCTTTTCATACTTTCCTGGTTGATTTTTAAAAATTAAGCTTCTCATAGCAGTTATTCCAAATCTTACAACTCTTAATGCTTCTACAACCCCTTGCCTCTCAGCAAATACTTTTGCTTCAGAGTTTACTGAAAAAATAGAAGTAATTTGTTGAGAATCCCTTCTTTTTCTTTATTCCTTATCTCAAAAGCTGCGTAGATTATACCCTATATAGTCTCTGTAGAGGAGGGAACTCAGGATAATTCCACTTGTGCTCTATTCGTCCCTCCCTTTCAACTTCAGTCTCTCTTATCTACCAGCTTCTTCCCTTCTATCTCCAACATGCCAAGGTCTCCTTTACCCTTTAAAATAAAACAACGGCAAAATCCTCTTCATATGACCCTGAAAATCCTCCCACTTCCTAAACTATCTTCTTCCTTTCAGAATCAAACTCCTAGAAAAACTCAACTATTTCTTTTTTCTTTTTTCTTTTCTTTTCTTTTTTTTTTTTTTTGCTGAAGCAATTGGGGTTAAGTGACTTGCCCAAGGTCACACAACTAGGAAGTGTTAAGTGTCTGAGACCAGATTTGAACTCAGGTTCTCCTGATTTCAGAGCTGGTGCTCTATCCACCTTGCCACTTAGCTGGCCCCAAACTTACCTATTTCACTTCCTACCTGTCTGATTCTCTAGTTATGGATCATGGACCACCTTCAACTTCCAAAAAGTGGATGTTTTCCTCTTCGGGTACTTATTTCTCTTTTCTTTCTATACCCTCATGGTAATATCCTCAACTCTTATAGATTCCATTATCATCTCTACATAGATGAACTTGATATATATCCCTAATTTCTTTCCTGAACTCTATGTACTGGACATTTTTCACCTCTCCCCCATCAGCATCATAATTTTCCTTTATGCCTATTTTTCAACTATTGCACTATCTTTGCCAAGAAAACCCCAAATAGGATCATGAAGACTTAGAGACAACTGAAAATCAATTGAACAATAAAAGCATTTTCATGTATACATACGCAAACATATTTTTATAATTTATTATATCCATTTATTAAGAGGCCACAATAGAAGTACTTCTCTTCCAAAAGAAGTAGTCCTCTACTACAAGACTAAATAAAAATAAAGACTGATGGACACAATCAATTAATAAATGATCATTTGTTAATCTAGCCTGGGTGGTACGCTATTCTCGCCACTGAAAGGTACAAGTACAAAGTCTGAAACAATTCCTATTCACAAGAAGTTTACATTCCAAGGAACAGATTGTAAATGAATGCTAACTACTTTTCTCTGCTTTACCTTTGTTTTAAGCATTTTTGCTTAAAATTTCATTAAACATTATCAATAATTTTTGACATTTGTATTGCAGTTTAAAATTTTTTAAATGTATTTGTAATTCAACAAATATTTCTCAGAACCCTTCCATGTGTTAAAATCTTCAGGATGTATAGTCAAAAAAAAAATCTTTCCTTCTAGGAGTCTACATTCACTTAGGGGATAAAACATGCCTACAGAAGTATGTAATTTCCAGTCTTTTGCGAAGGACAAAAACATTTATTAAGCTGAAGAGTAGAGCTGGAGAAGGAAATGGCAAACCACTCCACTTTCTTTGCCAAGGAAACCCAACGTGAACTCATAAAGAGTAAGACATGATCAAAACAATTGAATAATAAAAGCCAATCGCACCTTCATATTTAGGTGAAGGAGTATATCTTCTAGGAAATTAGAGTGGTAGAAGCTATACTTCTTAGGAGGGAGTTACAGTGATGGGATTAGAGTTTAGGAGAAAGACTGGAGATGTATGGAGATAGATTTGAGAGCTAGGGGTATAATTGAGCTCAGAGGTAAAAGCATAAAGAAAAGCCAGAACCTTGGGAGACATGCACATTTAGGAAGGGGTCATGGGAAGATGATCCAGCAAAGAAAGACGCCATTGGGACAGGCATCGCTTTGCACATTTGGCAGATGAGGAAACCAAAGTGCCCAGTGTTTATGATTTGCCTATAATCATAAATGTGAATTCCCCCCAAGCACTACACAATGGTGGTACATAGGATTCCTCAGTGGCAGTCTGGCTTTCACCCTAATCTCTTTAAAATACCATCTTTCAGTTCCTCTAACTTTCCATCTCCTTTTTTCTAAACCAAAGTTTCTTCTTAGAGTTCTTCTGAGAGATTAGTCATAGGGGAGCACTCCTGTCCATGAACTCTTGGCTTGGTCTTTATTGTTTACACAGACTGACTGGTGGGGAGTTGGTGAGAGGGGATTGGTCCTTTGTTGGCTGGCTCTTTCAGTCCCCTTGGACCCCTCCTCCTTTCCCTGGGGCAGATTTCCTGCCAAGATAAGTAAGAGGAGCCACTCTGAGCCCCAGCATCTGTGGAGGGGGTAGGGGGAGGAGGGCAGTGCTGTGGAGAGGCGGATGGACGGGGCTGCTGTGGGCAGGCCTCCTGCTTCCCACATGGATGAATCCCCATACGGTCTGCCCTGTTGCCATGCTGCTTCTCTCCAATGAGCGTTTTGTGGTGAAGGGCTTTGTAGCAGCACAAAAGTGGGTAGTTTGCAGATGTGGCTACGATAACCTGCAGAGCATGACTTAAACACAGTAATTGTCTCTAGCCTGCTCTTAACTGTGGCGACAGAGTTTTTACCATGTCATTAAGGAAGAAATTACTGAGCCTCGAAGCACAGTGAGTGAAGCTACTGGCATTAGCTGTCTCCCAGCTGTGTGTCTTGGTACTTAATTGACCCGTGCCCCCAAAAGTTCAGCATGAGGAGTTGAAGTTGCATAGAAATGGGAGGGAACCCTGGAAACTAAAGAGCAATACAGTCTTTCCACAATTTTGTGAAGACTAGGAAGTTGTAACAAAATTACAACGTGTAGTTACAAGTTGCAACATAGCTTTCTGATTCTCTCTTGCAGTCGTCCTCAAACTTTTTAAATAGGGGCCAGTTCACAGTCCCTCAGACTGTTGGAGGGTCGGACTATAGTAAAAACAAAAACTCACACTTTGTCTTCCCCTCAGCCCATTTGCCATAACCCGGCGGGCCGCATAAATGTCCTCAGCAGGCAGCATCTGGCATGCTGGCTGTAGTTTGAGAACCCTTGCAGGGTGAGGGTGGCAATGAAGATCACAAGACCCTAGAAAGAGAGCTGTCAGGAGACTGAGCTTTGGGCAGTTAGATGGCTCAGGGGATAGAACACTGGGACTGGAATCAGGAGGACTCATCTTTCTGAGTTCAAATCTATCCTCAGAGACTTTCTTTGCTGGGTGACCTTAGACAAGTCACTTAACCCTGTTTGCCTCAGTTTCCTCATCTGTAAAATGATGAAGGAAGTAGCAAACCACTCCAGCATCTTTGCCAAGAAAATACCAAGTGGGATTACAAAGAGTTGCATATGACTGAAAAATGGCCGAACAACAAAGAATAATCTCATTTCACTGATGAGAAAAGAGGCTTAAAGAGTAAAACAAAATTTCTAAGATAAGTGTAGAGCTGGGCTTTAAATCATCATCTTCTGATTGGAAATCCAATATTCTTTCTACTCAATGTCACCTAAGACTGAGGGGGCTTCAGTAGCAATTTGAGTCTTGCTTTACTGTGTCTTTCCTACTCATAGTCCTGGGAGAAAGGGGCCTATAGTGGCCAGACTACAGAGAGCAGACAGACAACTATATAATGTAATTTTAGAAGGAATTCTCTCTTCCTTCTTGTCACCTTCAAACTATCACCCTCAGGCAAAGCACCACTGGTCCTGTGTTAGAAGTTATGGCTTTGGTCTGTTATAACTACCTTACCATTTGACCTTTTGTCTTAATTTTATACAACAAAAATTGTATAGTTTAAGGAAAAGACCAAATCTTATGTGGATATTCTAACTCCCTCACTACTTTGTAAGCTACAGACACAGTAGGCTTTTAATAAATGTTTGTTATTGCTTTTAAATGGGCTCAGATGAATGTAGGTATTTGATGCTAGAGGAAAAAGCCAGTGGAGTTTAGTACTCTTTCATTAACACACTAATATTAACTAACATATACCACCATTAACTAACATAACCATATACTGCATCAGGACCTTTTCACTTCAAAAAAATCTATGAGTGATTTGGATAAAGGGTTAGATGGCATCCTTATTAAATTTGTTATTAATACAAACCAGGGAGGGTTAGTTAACAGGATGGACAAAAATAATGGAACTGAGATCTGAAAAATATGGTCAGGAGGGACAAAATTGGTCAAATAAAATAAAATTGAATAAAGACACATACACAGTCTGGAACCTAAATTTAAACAATTCTAAGTGCAGTTTGGAGGAGAGGTGCCAAGGAAGCAATTCACATCCAAATGAATTGGGGAATTTAGTAATCTTTATTCTCATCATAAACTTACAGCATGACATAGCAGAAGAAAAAAGTTAGTGCAATCAGATTGAATTAATGAAACTAATGTGTCTAGAATTTACTTTAAGATCATAAGAGATTTCTTTATTCCCAGATACAATCCTTAGGAAAACATGATTCAATGATTCTTAGATTAATAATATCAAATGAGAAAGAAGTTTGTCACTCTCATGGAAGACATTTAGCTAAATCCATATGGAAGACATGATATTATGCTGTTTGTATCAAGCCCTAGAATACTATGAGGTAGGGGTTCTTATTTTAAGATACTGAACTTCTTTTAATATTTTGATAACTATATTTTAATATAATTAGGGTTTCCTTTGTAAGCCTATATATTTGATTATAATATTAAACACATTATTGTCCCAATTTAGGCCTCTTTCTTCCAGAACCATGGAAATGTATGGGAGAAGAAAAACTCCTGTAAAAACATTAACCATTATTAATAATTATACATAATAACAAACAATTATATTAAAATACAATTGTGTGTCATTTCTGTGAGAAGGGCTTCATTGGCTTTACCAGAGGGGTCCATTGTTAGGTTCTTACTAAGTGCTAAATCAGTACTTAACAATTCTCTAAGTTCCAGCCTTTACTGGGAGTTTTTATTTGTGAATTCCTGGGGAAGAGCTTGCATGCTTAGGAGGAGTAAGTTCATTGGTTGAAGTAATTTTTCCCAGAAGCCCTTGCATTATCCCAAACCCATTCTCTGGGAGGATAAAAGAGGGAAGTCACTACTCTGGACCAGAGTTAACGGCAACTGTCTGGAGACAACGGTTCTCTACAGGAAGAAGAATCTGTCAGAGAGATTTGAGTTGACACAGCAGATCTCCTCCCAGAGAGCGATCGGCAGCTTCTGGAGACAACAGCACGTTACAGTCCATGACATAGGTTAAGACTTCCTGAGATAGGCCTTCCTCAGAAAGGCCACTCAAAAGGAATTAGTGAGTGGCTGAAGGGTGCTTGTTGTTCAGATTACAACTGAAATGGTAACTCATTAATTTAGCCAGTTGCTTGCATTTACCTTCAGTACCTGAAAATATTATTATATTATTATTATCATATGCCAGGTCCAGAACTGGATAAAGACAGCAGGCTGGATTGGATTTGGGAAACTATAATGTTTGTGTTCATTCTAAGCTACCACCTTGAGACAAAAACCTTCGTCCACTCCTACTCTGCTAATATCTCTGTTCTCCTGCTGACGTTATATGCTGAGAAACTCTGAATATCATCACTAAAATACCAAAAAAAACCCAACAAAATTTCAGGTGACTCAAAGGACATTGGAAGGCAGTATGGGTATAAGTACGTTGTAACATGCTACTAACTATGACTTTTTTGGTAAAATATAGCATAGAAGATATCAGAAGGATATGTATGACTGAGAAAAGAGAATGTTATGTTGTGACACTGTAGGAAAATAGATTGAGGGAAAATAGAGCTTCACTAGCATGCAAATAATTTTTTTTCAATTTTAATAGCATTTTATTTTTCTAAATACATGCGACGATAGTTTTCAACATTCACCTTTGCAAAATCTTGTGTTTTAAAATATTTGTCCTTCTCCCCAAGACAGAAAGCAATCCAATATTGGTTAAACATATACAATTCTTCTAAGCATATTTCCATATTTGTCATGCTGTGCAAGAAAAATCAGATCAATAAAGGAAAAAAAATCACAAGAAAAGAGAAAGAAAAACCAAGCAAACAACAACAAGAAAAAATGAAAATTCTATGCTTCGATCCACATTCAGCCTCTCTCTGGTTGTGGATGACACTTTCCATTCCAAGTCTCCTGGAACTGCCTTGAATCACCTCATTGTTGGAATAACCCAAGTCTATTACTGTTGATCATCACATAATCTTGTTACTGTATACAATGTATTCTTGGTTCTGCTCACTTCACTCAGTACCAGTTCATCTAAGTCTTTCCAGGCTTTTCTGAAATCAGCTTGCTCATCATTTCTTTTGGAATAATAATATTCCATTACATTCTTATACCATAAAATATTCAGCCATCCCCAGCTGATGGGCATCCATTCAATTTTCAGGTTTCACTACAAAAAGGCCACAAACATTTTTGCACATGTGGGTCCCTTTCCCTCCTTTAAGATCTCTTTGGGATACAGACCCAGTAGAGACACTGCTGATCAAAGGGTATGCACATTCGATAGCCCTTTCAATATAGTTCCAGATTACATGCGAAAAATCTTGAAAGTCCTTGGAGAAGGACTGGAGCATACTGGGTAGATGATGTCTCTATTTAACATGGACAAGGACTTCACAGGATGAAAAAAACCTAGATGGTTGTGGAATCTTATCTCACGAAGGAAGTCTGCCATCCCAAATCTATCCTAGAGCCAGAATCAAGATGGTGATAACCTCTGTGTTCCTTCCAGCTTTCATTATGACACATTTTCACTGGTCAGAAGGTGTAACCACAGCAAACTTGCTTCTTTCATTACAACAGATGATTGTGATCTATGATTTTCTAGATTCCTTCAAGACTCAGCTTAAATCTAATGTTTTCTAGGACGTCTTTCCCAGGCTTTTCCAACTTTCTGTGCTCTAGTTCCATCACTTTGAGATGATCTTCTCGTGAATACATTTTGTTATGTGCATAATTATTTATATTTTCTCTCCTCCATTATAATGTGAGTTCCTTGTGGGACCATGTTTTCCCTTTCATTGTATACTTAGTACTTAGCACGGTCACCCCAGTGTTTGGTACATAATAGGCATTTAATAAAAGCTATCTTCATTTTTCCAATATGGTGAGAATATTGTGCAATAAGGAATGCTAGAGGTGACTAAAGTACCTGGATCATCCTTCCTTCCCAACAAAATGAAATTAGATTTTTCAGGTAAATTTCATTAAGAATAACAAAAGATATGTCCATTTGGAAATTTTCTTGGAATGTAAAGGAAAACAGCATTGAAAGACTTCAGAACTCTGATTGTGGCACTGTACAATTCTAAATTCAGAGATCTGATAATAAAGCATGTTTTCTACTTTTTGACAATATATACATATATACACATATACATACATATATATGCACATATACACACATATATAGATATATGTATATATTTTTTCAGGTGTTGCTTGTATATTAATTTGTTTAGCTTGACTTTATGTGTTAAGAGTACAAGTTTTGGGAGCCCTTTTTATAATGGCTATAAATTGAATGGATGCCCATCAAATGGAGAGTGGCTGAGTAAATTGTGGTATATGAATGTTATGAAATATTATTGTTCTGTAAGAAATAACCAGCAGGAGGAATACAGAGAGGCTTGGAGAGACTTACATCAACTGATGCTGAGTGAAATAAGCAGAACCAGATCATTGTACATGGCAACAACAACACTATATGAGGATCAATTCTGATGGATGTGGCTTTCTTCAACAATGGGAGTATCCAAACCAGTTTCAATTATTCAATAATGAAGAGAATAAGCTACACAAAAGAACAGCAAAAGAACTCTGAGAAATGAGTGTGGACCACAACATAGCATTTCTACTCTTTGTTATTGTTTCCTTGCATTTTTGTTTTCCTTCTCAGGTTTTTTTTTTTTTTAACTTTCTTTCTAGATCCGATTTTTATTGTGCAGCAAGATAACCGTATAAATATGTATACATATATTATATTTAATATATACTTTACCATATTTAACATGTATTGGATTACCTGCCATCGAGGGGAGGGGGGGAAAGGGGAGGAAAAGTTGGAACAGAAGGTTATGCAAGGGTCAATGCTGAAAAACTACCCATGCATATGTTTTGTAAATAAAAAGCTATAATAAAAAAGTAATACTTGACTGAAAAAAAAGAGTACAAATTTTATTTGCAGGAGTATAAGATCAGTCAGAAGTATTAGTGATCCAAAAAAGACACCTTAAACCTATTATATGAGAAATATCAAGAGAACTACTAGAAATTCAAAGGCAAAAAAATGTAAAAAAAATCCTTGCCTTCAAAAAGCTTGCATTCTATTAAGGAAAACATGTATATATTCAAATAAATATGAAATATAGAGAAAATAAATACGAAGTAATCAGAGAGGAGAAAATGGGGGAATCTCCTTCCATCCTAAATAGGAGGTGATTCTTGGGATTAGCTTTGAAGGAACTTAAGAATTCTTACTAAGAAGTACAGAGAAAAGTATTTCAGTCATAGGAGACAATCTATACATGTGCTCAAGGTAAGAAATGGAATGCTATGTATAAGAAACAACTAATATGACATTTTGGTTGGCAATAGAGTACATAAAAAGGAGTAATATGTAATAAACCTGGGAAAGTAGGATGATAACAGATTGTGAAGAGCTTTTAATACCAGACAAAGGAGGCTGTATTTTTATCTTGAAGCTTCAGGGAGCAACTGATATTTTTGAGGATAGTAAAGTAATAAGGTCAAATGTGCTTTATTGTTCAGTGGTTAGGCACTGGGGAAGGGAGAATGAGACAAAGATCCCAATTAAGAGAATGTTGCAGTAGTCCAGAAAGGAGATGATGAGGACTTGACCAAGGGCGGTAGCTGTGTGAATAGAGAGAAGAGCATAGTTACAATAAAAGTGAAAGGAGAATCAATAAGTCCTACCAACTTGATAATTGGGTAGGAAGTAAGTGAGAGAGAAAGTCAAAGATATCCTTGAGGTTTTAAATCCATTTGACTAGAAAGATGGTAGAATGAAGTGTTTGACAAAAAGAGGGAACTTAGGAAGAAGAGGAGAAGATTTTTTTTGGAGAGAAAGATGATGACTTTTTTTAGATGTCCAAGATGAGTTATAGGACACCTATCAGGAAATATCTACTGGGCAGTTGGTGATGTAGATCTGCAGCTCAGGAGAAAAAGTAGGGCTATATGTATATCTGGGAGTCATTTTCATAGAGATGACTTTTTTCCCCTTCAAGTTAGGCAGTCACTAGGTATTTCATCAGTGCCAGATGTTGGCACTATGTGGTTGGATGGAGTATACTATAGAGGAAATATTGCTGGTATGGTAGGAGAAACTTGCATTTAAAAGCTAGTTTTGTCACATATTTCCTGTGTGACTCTGGGGAAGTGTGACTATGTGACTTTAATGTTTCCAGGTCTCCTTTCCTTACCATAAAAAGAGAAGCACAAACTATGTAATCTGCAAGTTCCTTCTACCCTAAATCTATACAAATGTCAACTTTTATTAAAATTCCAGACTGAATTGACGTTTGAACTTTAAAGATATCTTGATACACTTGCTAGTGTATGAAATTTGGTCATCTCCTTCAGAAATTATTATAGGAAAAAAAAACTACAGCTAAATATAAAATGTCAGCCAGTTTGATCAATAAAAGAAATCTCAATTACCTTCAGCATTTTCTATAATAGTTTTCATTCAAACTTTAGAGTGAAATAAAATCCAATTGTAACATTATTAAATAAAATATTCCCCTTTCATATTAAAAGTATAAATTGACAACCCCATGATGACATTTCTAATTTTCTATCCCTCCAAATATTTACTGATTGCCAGCAAATTATAGTATAGGGGTGAAGGAGCTTATGAAATAATGGAAAAGACAAATCACAGAAGTGATTTCTAAGATAGAAATAAACACTGAGATTAAATGGAATTTTATTGATCCTAGGAGGTCACATGAATGTAGAATATTTTATTTTCTCAGTTCTGTCATTGAGCATCATCATACTTTTAAGCTTCAAAAGATTTAGAGCGGGCACTCCATTCATCAATTCACATGACCTCTCCCCATCAGAGAAAGAACAGGAATTCTTGTATCTAGGACAAATTCCAAGGAAGAATCCAACTGTAACTGCAATTATACTAGTAAAGAATCCAATTTGTACACCAAAATTTCTAGTCTGCAATATTGTTGGGAGTTGGAGGGGAAATCAGTTCTCTCCCTTTACCAATGTGACCAGCCTAAAGGAGGCAGATTGTAGCAAAACTATGGGATGAGGCTTAGAAATATGGATCAAGTGCATACTTCCCCTCTTCTCATGTCATTTGTTTCAGCCATGTCCAGCTCTTCAGGACCCTATTTGGAGTTTTCTTAAATGGAATGGTTGGTCATTCCCTTCTCCAGCTCATTTGACAGATGAGGAAACTGAGGTAAATAGGGTTAAGTGACTTGCCCAGGGTCACACAGCTAGTAAATGTTTGAGGCTAGATTTGAACTTAGGAAGATATATTTTCATACCACTATACACCTATAAGATTGTCTAGAATGATAGGGAAAGATAATGCGCAATGTTGGAGGGGATGTGGGAAAAAAGAGAAACTGATACATTGTTGGTGGAATTGTGAATACATCCAGCCATTCTGGAGAGCAATTTAGAACTATGCTCAAAAAGTTATCCAACTGTGCATACCTTTTGACTCAGCAGTGTTACTACTGAGCTTATATCCCAATGAGATCTTAAAGAAGGGAAAGGGACCTGGATGTGCAAAAATGTTTGTGGCAGCCCTCTTTGTGGTGGCCAGAAACTGGACACTGAGTGGATCAATTGGAGAATGGCTGAATAAATTGTGGCATATGAATATTATGGAATATTATTGTTCTGTAAGAAATGACCAGCAGAAAAGCCTGGAGAGACTTACATGAGCTGATGCTGAGTGAAATGAGCAGGACCAGGAGATCATTATATACTTCAACAACAACACTATATGATGATCAATTCTGATGGACGTGGTCCTCTTCAACAATGAGATGAACCAAAGCAGTTCCAATAGAGCAGTAATGAACTGAACCAGCTACACCCAGCGAAAGAACTCTGGGAGATGACTATGAACCACTACATGGAATTCCCAATCCCTCTATTTTTGTCCACCTGCATTTTTTATTTCCTTCACAGGCTAATTGTACACTATTTCAAAGTCCGATTCTTTTTGTACAGCAAAATAACTGTTTGGACATGTATACATATATTGTATTTAATTTATACTTTAACATATTTAACATGTATTGGTCAACCTGCCAATGGGGGGGGGGGGAATTGGAACAAAAGATTTGGCAATTGTCAATGCTGTAAAATTACCCATGCATATATCTGGTAAATAAAAACTATAATTAATAAAAAAAATAAAGATGTATCTTCTTGCCCCATCTCTCTGGCAATGAGTGCTATGAGTAGAAAAGGGTGTGTTCCGGACCATTTATTATTTACAAAATACACACAAAACACACCAAAAAATATTCCTGACTCCAGACACTCTATCTACTGCTTCCTCTCTTCATGTTAATGTTCTGAATCAAGTCTAGCTACTTAATGCAAGTTGCCTCTTGGCTTTCCATACCAGTTAGTCTACTATGAGTTGCTGTAGCCATCTTTCCAATAATTAATTAGTAGGGAGGGTTAATAGCAGAAAGATGGCTACTGCAGCTTGGTGATACACGTACAGTAGGCCAATATTTTCCAATAAATACTGAAAAGGACACGGATAAGGAGTTGTTTGTCTTCTGCTGCCATGGGCTTTGAGAACTCAGTTCCCAAAGTATTCAAGTAGGACCTTAGTCATAAAGAGAGGCAGTGGCAGTGTGCTACAGTGGATAGAGAGATGTTTTCGGAGCCACGAAGACCTAGATTTCCATTCTGCTCCATTCCTCTAGGAAAGGCAACTTCTCAGTGCTCTTGTTGTCTGTCTGTCATTCTTGAAGAGGATCCTGACATCCGGGAGGTGATGCCCTGACATGCAAGAGAATTGGATTTAAGTGACACATGGCTGTGCAAACTCACCAATCTCACTTTCTCCTCCACAACCATTTGGGCCCAGTGGCCAGATCTAGATCAGGATGATGAGATAGATCTCCTCAGTGCTCTAGTTGCCTAAGACCATATTATTTATAACTTGAAGAACACGTATTGGCTTCTGATTTGGCTATTATAAATTCCTAAATTAAATATAAAGGACATCTGGAAGCTATCTCTATCTAGAGAAAGAATTAATAAGTAGACATATATATATAATAATTTAGTATATCTGTAGCTATATATACTTATTTGTGTCTAATGGTAGCCATTTCTAGAACAGAGTTGGGAGAGGGAAAAAAAAGAAACAAAATTTACATGATAATTTTATTTATATTTAAAAGGAATAGAAAGTCATACATAATAAATTTGCAGTTTTATGTATAATCATCTTTTTGTTATTTAATATTTTATTTTCTCCAGTTACATATAAAACAATTTTTTACATTTGTTTTTAAAACCTTGAGTTCCAGATTCTCTCTTTCTTCCCACCCCCACTCTCTTTAAGAAGGCACATATGATGTTATGCAAAACATTTCTATAAAAGTCATGTTTTGAAAGAAAACACTGATTCCTCCCTCCCCCCCAAAAAAATACTTAAGAAAAAGAAAGTTAAAAAAAAAAAAGATTATGCTTCAATCAGTATTCAGACACAATCAGTTCTTTCTCTTGGTGTGGATAGCATTTTTTTTTTAATCATCTTTCAAAATAACCTTGGGTAATTGTACTGCTGAGAATAGCAAAGTCATTCGAAGCTGATCATTCCACAACATTGCTATTACTTTGTACACAGTATTTTGCTTGAGTTCATGAAGGATTTTCCAGGTTTTTTCTGAGAGCATTCTGCTCATCATTTTCCATAGAACAATAATATTCCATAATATTTTTAATTTTCAACTTTTTAAAAATTATGCTATTATAGAAATATTTTTATTTTATAAATTAAAAACAAAATAAGTCTTAATGTTTCACAGAACTGTAAAATTGATGAATGAATATTGAACTGGAAAGGACAATTCCATAGAGATTATCTAGTCTAGGAATTCATTTTTGTGCCTTGGCCCACCTTAGCAGTCTTTTGATGCCTATGAACTCCTCAGAATATTTCTAAATATTTCTAAATAAAACATAGTTACAAAGGAAACTGATAATACTGAAATACAATTACAAAAAAATTAAATCAATGTCATAGACTCCAGGTGAAGAATATGATTCTAATCCAATATCTTCTTTTTAAAGAACAGTAAACTGAGGCCCCAGGTAGCAAAGGGACTATTCCAGGGACATACATACCTTCAAAGAATAATTGTTCTGATATAAGTATATATAGCCGATGTTATCCCTTGTTCAGTCAGTTGGTGAATAAGCATTTATTAAGGTCCTACTAAGTATCAGGCACTGTGTTTAAGTGCTACTTCACACCATTATTGCTTGGGAGAAAGTAGAAATCAAATAAGTTTTTGTCTTATTCTTTTTCTTATATCTTGGAATGGACGATATATCCTTTCTTTATCTACCAAGTCTTGTAAAATGTGACAAATATACTTTAATAGCTACAACTAAATTATCACCCCACCATTCTATAAAAAGTAGATATAGTAAATAAGTAAGCAGAAGAGGCTGTTATTGAAAATTGAGGACTAAGGGAAAAGGCAGTTTAGTTATTTGTCTTCCTCCTCTCTGTCAAATTTTGCCTCCAAAGAACTAAATGAACATCAAGAGGAGCCAAGATTCTAGCAATCTCTTACTTAGAGGGCATTTCTTTGCTTGTTCCAAGTAATTAAAGCTACAAAAACACTATGTTTTTGTCTTCAAAGGCAAGACTAGCTAATTCAAATGTGGTCAGAAAGCAGACACCCGATGTGGATGCCTCCACATCCCCCAGCCAAGAATGACAGAATGGACCCTCCACTAGGGTTAGCAATGGAGTGCTCCCAACCATTTCTATGGAGAATAGGAACAAGGGGTTTATTGCTCTCCTTGCTCGGAAGGCTTGGGAGTAAGGCTAAGTCTGAAGCTTTTAGTGTTGGAAGTTGGAACCTGGCCCCTCCCAACCTTGTGACTTTGGAGAGCCACAAAGTTGTTGAAAGAAAGCCCACTTTATTGAAAGCTAAGTGCCCTTCGCTCTCTAGTCCTCATCTGAACTCCCAAAGCCCTTATTGTCTAGGCTGTTCCGCTGGCAATTAGTCCTAGAAGACTTTGTAATGTCCTTTATATAATTGTTTTGAGTAGTTATTTCTTTTAGTAATTTTATGCCTTTTTCTTCAATTAAATTCTAAGCTTCTTGAGAGCAGGAACTGTGACTTTTATTCCTTTGTTGGCCAAGTAATCCACAGTGTCATCCACAAAACAGGATGTTGAATGATAATTCAGAATATTAAACTATGTTTTATCTGCATTAACATCTTTTTGTGGCCTCTTAAAAATCTTCATTATGTTTCTATTGATCCAGGCTTTTCTAGTAAAATTACCTAGGTCAACTTGTCAATGATGTAAAGTCTTCAGGTCTTTAAAAAAATAATTTCTATTGGAATATAAAAAGACGCAACAAAGCAACTCCCCTTCAAAACCTCTCCCCCCAAATCAACACTTTCATTTCCCAAGATATTTGTCCTTTTTTGACTTTAAGAATTATTCCTTAAAACAAAGAATAAGACAAAAAAGGAATAAAAAAGCAGTTCCAAAAGTTGAACCAATATTAAGTCAAATGATAGGTATAGTATTGCACATCTGTAAATCCCCATCTCTGCAAGTAAGGAAGCACATTTAGCACATTGAATTATAGGGTATTTAGTTTCAATTTGTCGTTGGATTTATTTCTTTTGGATAGAGGTCATCATTATGTATTCTTTACTTGAATTAGCTTATTTCATTTTGTATCATTTCATAAGTCTTTCCATGCCATCCTTTATTTTTCATATACATAATTTATTATGTAGTAGTAATATTTCATTGCATTCATGTGCCACACTTTGATAAGTCATTCCCTAATAGATGGGCCATATCTTTTGTTTCTAGCTCTTTGCTATTACTAAAAGTGCTATGAAATATTTGGTATATATGGGTCCTTTTTTCTTTCTGATCCCCATGAGGATTATTCTTAGCAATGAGATATTGGATCAAAAAGTACTATAAGATTTTTAGTTAAAATTGGTCTATCTTTGAAAATACTCAAATTCAAATCCAACAAGCATTTATGACATAGATGATTCCTGCTTTCAAAGAGCTTATATGTTGTGGTAGGAAACTGGGGTTTCTTATGTACACAGGTAAGTATATAATGAGAAAAGTATTATTGCCTCAAAAAAAAAAAAAAGAACCTAGTATGTGCTGTCAGAATACAGACACAATTCATTTTATTTCATTTCACTTAGTTGCACTTTGTTATTGTGTTTTTTTTGCAAATTGAAATACCATGGCAACTCTGCATTAAACAAGTCTATTGGTATCATTTTCCCAACAGCATATGCTCACAATGTGTCTCTGTGTCAACATTTTGGTGATTCTCACAATACTTCAAATTTTCCTATTGTTAATATATCTGCTATGGTGATCTGTGATAAGTGACCTTTGATATTAATATTGTAATTATTTGGGGGCACCACAAACCATGTGCATATGTGACAGCAGTCTTAATCCACAAATGTTTTGTATGTTCTGACTGCTCCACTAACCTGCTCCTACCATCTTTCTCTTTCTCCTCAGGCCTCCCTATTTTCTTAGACACAACAATATTAAAATTAGGCCAATGAATAGTCCTACAATGACTTCTAAGTGTTCAAGTGGAAGGATGAGTGGGGCAAAATTTCATTTTAAAATTATTTTTAAAATTTGCCATAGTCACCCTAACTTTACCACCCTCATCAATCAGCAGCTATCAATATTGAGGCAAAACCCTCCACCAGCAAAAAGAATACAACTCACTGAAGACTCAGATGATGGTTAGTGTTGTTTAGAAATAAAGTATTTTTAATAAAATATAATTTATTTTAGAAACAATACTATTGTACATTGAACAGATGGTATAAACGTAACTTTTATTTTCCCTGGAAAACCAAAAAAATGAGTGACTTTATTACAATATTCACTTTATTGTAGTAAACCTGCAAAGTCTCTGAAGTATGCCTGTAGTTGAGGAAGCAAAGAACTTGTTCTGCTGGAGAGAACAGGCAAGACTTCAGAGAGACCTTATACTTGAAACTAAACCTTGAAGGAGTAGGATTCTGGAAGGCTAGACAAAGAAGGAATGTCAGGTACAGGGAACCCTATAAGAATGCATGGAAATGGAAGGTGACGTGTCCTCTTCAGAAAACAGGTATAAATCCAATCAATTTAAAAGGAATGAAGGAAGATACTATGAAATAAGGAAGGAAACCTAGATTGGATCCAGACTATAGGAGGTCTTAAAAGTCAGGGTAGGGAGTTTCTATTTTATTCTTCAGGCAATAGAGAACTACTTAAATTTTTTGAGAAGGGAAATGCCATGGTCAGGTCCATGCCTCAGGAAAATTATTTTAGTAATTCTATGAACAAAGGATTGGAGGCTGGAAGAGAAGTTTTAAACCATCCCAGAAGTGTTAAAGACCTGAACTAGGAATGATTTTAAGGATGCAGAGAATGGAACTAATGTATGAGAAATGCTGTGAAGTTAGTCAACCAAAATGTACAAAGTATCATTTGGGTGGTTATGGAGACTGAGGGAGAGGAAAAGTCAAGAGTAACTTAGGGGTTATGAGTCTTGGTGACTATGAGGATAGTTGTACCCACAACAAAAATAAAGAAGTTTGGAGGAAGGGTGGGTTTATAAAAGGTGATGATGATGATGAGTTCAGTTTTCAACATATTGCATTTGATATGACAGCTGGATATCCAGATGGAGATATCAAGAAGATAGTTAAAGATTTAGAACTGAAGATAAAAATTATATTACTAAGTCATTTTGACTATCATAAATAGCCAAATTAACTACAAAGAACATATGAAAGAAAATACTATTAACATTTGAAGAAAGAACTGATAAATTGAAGTATGTAGAGAATTATATATATATATACATATATATATATATATATATAGCATGTTGTATTTAATAGATTTGCAGTTTTGTGTACATTGATCTTTTTTTAAAATCTACTATATATGGAAATGCTTGTTTTATTTCATAAATAAAAATTAGAATTAGATCTGGATATAAATCTGAGTTGATATATTGCTCAAGTACATGAGAACAAATGAAGTTATCAAGAAAAAGAGACTTAAGGGCCAGAGATAGCGTCTCAGGGACACAATCTCACTTATGGAAAAGAAAAATAGTGCATTTCATGAAAAAAATAAAGAAGGAATAGTTTGCTATAGGGGGTGAAAGAGATATAAGGGACTTAATTGCTACAGAGGTTGAAAAAGGAGAGCATGTCTAAAAGGAGGTTATGTCAAAGAGTTCAAGCAGGATGAGTGATGAGAAAAGGTCATCAGGTTTAGCAATTATCAGGTTATTGGTGACCTTAGAGCAAGCCAGTTCAATGAAAGGCAGGATAATATGGCCCTGAAACAGTGAATCAGTGGTAATGAAGTGAAAGCAGTTAGTTAATTACTTTTTAGCAAATGTTGAAACTTCCATTCAAAAGGCAAGATAAAAATTTCCAAACTAGACAAACTGGCATTTTAATCAGATTTCTTTCATATTCTGTAACGGTGGGATTTGAATTTTATTTTTAGGATCTTAAAATTTAGAAATAGGAAGGTTCTTAAGAGACAATGTGCTAAGTGGAAAGACCACCGACCACTTGTCAGAAGACTTAGGTTTGAATTTTAGCCTTTTATGATCTTGAGGAAATCATATGATTTCTCTGGATCTCCTCCTCATCTGAAAAATGACAGATGAGACTAGAGATATCATCCATGATCGGTATAATTCTCTCATTTGACACATAACCTAGCCCTCTTCTAGCTTTCGGTTTTTCTTATACCTTACTCATTATCACAGTGACCTGTATGCTTCATGAACAAAACACTTCATCTTTCAAATCTCTGGCAGTCTCCCATCTCTGGTATGCTCTTCCTCCTTCACTCTAGTTACTGACCTCCATGACTTCGTTTAAGTTCAAACTAAATCCCATCTCTTACTAGAAGCCTTCCCTAATCCTTCTTAATTCTAGGGCCTTCTCTCTGTTAATGATTTCTCATTTATCACACATATAAATATATTTATATATCTTTCTTTGTTTGCATTTGTTTGTACATTGTCTCTCCTATTTGACTGCAAATTCCTTGAGACCAGGGTCTATCTTTTGCTTCTTTTTGTATCCCTAGTATTTAGCCCAGTGCCTGGCACATAGCAGATGCTTAGTAAATGTTTATTGATGTGGTTAGTTAGGTAGTCTAATAGATAGCCCACTGGGTCTTGATTCAGGGAGATGAGTTCAACTTTAGTCTCATACACTTCTTAGTTGATGCTGGGCAAGTCACAAACTCTATTTGCTCCAGTTTTCTCAATTATAGTATTGAATTATAATAGCATTCATTTCTCAGGATTGTTTTAAGAATCAAATAATGTAATTGTAAAGTTCTTAGTATAGTGCTTAGCATATAGTCTTCTCCCCTTCCTCCCTCTCTCTGTCCCTTTGTTCTTCCCTCTCTCTTTTCTCCTCCCTCTCTCCTTCCCTCCCTTCCTTCTTTCTTTCCTTCCTTCCTTCCTTCCTTCCTTCCTTCCTTCCTTCCTTCCTTCCTTCCTTCCTTCCTTCCTTCCTTCCTTCCTTCCTTCCTTCCTTCCTTCCTTCCTTCCTTCCTTCCTTCCTTCCTTCCTTCTTTCCTTCCTTCCTTCTTTCCTTCCTTCCTTCTTTCCTTCCTTCCTTCATCTGATAATTTGTTATATAAATAAATAAAAGAGGGAACTTTTCAAGGTGGGAAAGGGAGAGGGAGATATTAAGATGCAGAAGAAAAATGTCACTTAAAAAGAGACTGATGGAAAGATTTTGAAGACTAACTTGCCTTATTTCATGCCAGACTAGTCCAACATGTTTTTAGTTCTACTTTCTGCCCAAGCAGCAACAATGTAGTGAAGAGTTTTAGATTAGCAGACAAGACAACTTGCTTCTAGTACAGAATACACCATTAAGAAGCAGCACCAAACCTGAGTGTCAACTTTCTTAGCTGTAAAGAGAGGCTCCAAAGAAGTCAAAGAAAAAAGAGAAGTTCCAGTGTATACTCAAACATTCTTAGCAAAATGGTTAGCAAAGAACTGGAAACAAAATGGGTACCTATCAGTTGAAGGAGGGTTGATAACTGTTGTAAATGAATATAATGATGTCCTACTCCTACTAGCTTTGCTTATGAGGGCAGGAGGAGGGGACTGAAGGACTTAAGATTCAGTCTAAGTCCCTAGTTCCTGCCCACATATCAGCTGATGCTTGTCCTTCATTTTTTTTTTTTTTGAGGAAAATCATTGATGTCTTGATTTGTGATATTTTTCTTCTGCATCTTAATATCTCCCTCTCCCTTTCCTACCATGAAAAGTTCCCTCTTTCATTCATTTATACAACAAATTATCAGACACAAAGAAGAGAAAAAGGAAGGAAGGAAGGAAGGAAGGAAGGAAGGAAGGAAGGAAGGAAGGAAGGAAGGAAGGAAGGAAGGAAGGAAGGAAGGAAGGAAGGAAGGAAGGAAGGAAGGAAGGAAGGAAGAGGAAGGAAGGACGGAGGGAGGGAGGGAGGGAGGGAGGGAGGGAAGGAAAGAAGGAGGGAGGGAGGGAGGGAGGAAGAAAGGGAGGGAGGGAGAGAGGGAGAGAGGGAGGGAGGAAGGGAGGGAGGAAGGAAGGAAGGACTTGTGAATTGGATTTAAGTGAGATAGTTGTGCAAAGTTGTCAACCTCACTCTCTTCCAGAGTCATCAAGACACTTTTCACTGCCTGGGGTGCAGTGCATGACTTTGACAGCTTTGATGTCTGGCCAAGCTCTAAGCCCTCTATAATGCTTGCTTCAGCTGCTTTCATAGTCATTGGAATAAACTGTTCTCCTCTGCCCATTTCTCTTGGGCAATCTTCACATGCTTGGGGTAGACATTCCCCTAACTCACTGACAGATTTGAGGCATGTAGGTTGCCCTGAACCTGTTTTAGTCTGTCTGCTGAGAAGTGTGGCTGCTGTGCATGTGAGAACTGGCTGAAGGTAGATGCAAAAGTGGGTGAGCAGCCCTGAAAAGGGTTCAGGAAGCCCTTACCCCAGAGATGTTAGTACTTCTGGACACCCCACACCTCCCAGATATTAGTTAGAGAAACATGGAGCCCCTTCCTGTGGGATGTGGGGTTCATTTTCTTAGTCCTTTCTGTCTGTTATCATCAGATCAATCTTGAGATAGGTTTAGTTTCCAGGAGATTACAGCCAGTGATTTACTGGAAAATGTTTAACAACTGGTTCTTTGGGGGGTAAAAAGTAAATGACACCAAGAAAAAAAGTTACCCAAAGCCAAGCACTAAAACAATGAAATCAGATATAAGCCTTGTAAGACCCTGGATGCAGGATCATATCAGGCTCATATATGGAGATGGAGATAGTGGCCCTTTATTGGAACAAGTTGGCAGAACTTATTTTCTCATTCTTATGTGCTCTTAAATCTTTAATTTGGTTGTTTTTCTGAGCTTGGAAGCGAGTGGGCTCCCTGTTTAGAAACCTAGGGGGTTTGGGAAGAAGGCAAAGTGGCAATTGATTTTCTAAAGTATTCAGAAAGATTTGGCTTTTGGACAGCTTGGCTTTTACAGCAATATGGGAAGTTACAAAGTAGGAAAACCTGTTTGTGTTTGTGTGTGTGTGTGTGTGTGTGTGTGTGTGTGTGTGTGTGTGTGTGTGTGTGTGTGTGTGTGTTTTCGAACTAATCATGGGACTAGCTAGCATTTTATTTGTTAAATCTCCAACAAGGCCAGGTGCTCCTCTAGGTCTAATCAGCCCAACCCTGCTCCATTAGGAATCACACCTGTGGCCAAATACAGCCTGGGCAAGCCTATGGCAGATACTAGCCTGGCAATTCTTTTCTGAGCTAAAGAAGTTATTTTTTTGGCTTTGTTATCTAAACAGTCAAAGAGAGTTATTCATTAGCAAGACTATTAAGGGGTGGAGTAGGGTAAAGGGACAAGGTATAAGTTTAACTCACTTGCCAAAGGATATAAATATCACCATTGCTTCCTTAAAATATATAACCAGCTTTGGGGATCACTGGAAAGCAAACGGGGGAGAGAAGCAAAAAATGATAAAACTGTTAGTTTCATCTCTGCTATTCAAAACAATTTAACAAACATTTATTAAATCTCTGCTAGCTTGCTAGTACAAAGCAGTAGGCCTCTTGGTGAGGATGCAAAACAGATAATTAAGATTGATAATAATAATGTTGGGAGAGGGAGCATGGCACTCTGGAAAACACACCAGATTTTGCAGCTGGATGATCTGGATTCTAAGCCTTTCTTTGTGCCTTGCTACCTATGTACTTGTGCACTGGTCATTGAATGTCTCAGGGCTTCATTCTCCTTACCAGTAAAATAAAAAGTGGGACTGGATAGCCCCTTTGATTGTTTCTAGATCTAACTTTCTGGTCACCGTATTAAATGCCTATTGATTTTCTGAACTCCTATTAGTGCTTTTCAGTCTACAAGTCACTTGACTTATACTGTCTCAGTTGAGCCACATAACAATCCATTGACATTAATAAGAACATCAGTCCCATCTTACAAAGGAAACTGAGGCTTAAAGAGTTAATTAACTGACTTGCCTATGGTCATACCAGGTGGTGGTGGTGTGAGAATTTGAGTTTAGATCTTTCTTTAGCTAGCACTTTAGCTACTATGCCAGACAAGTCACGGTATTTTATCAGAATTTGTCCTTTAATTGTATGTATGTGTCTGTTGGAGATGAAAAAGTTAACCTATAGTCATTTCTCCCTTGTTATAGACTTAGTACAGGGAGTTTATGCTGAAAGATTTTTTTTTTTTTGCCTACTTGCAAAATTCAATACTTAAAATTACAGTTGCATTCTCTCCCAAACACATCAAACTGATAGGGTAGATACAAGGCCCTAATCATCTAAATTAGTTCACAATTCCATGTGTATTCTATGCTAATGCTTCCAGCATAATGTCTAACATGTTAAAACTGGCTTACTCAGCATTCCTTTGTTCTTCCAGCTGGAGTCATTAGGTTTGAAAGGCCCTAGAGTGGGAAATCCTTTATGATGGTCATCATCCAGTAAGGAAATTTAAAAAGTGAGCAGAAATATGTATTTCCAGATTTTCTAGGAAAGAAGAAAACTGGGGAAAAATTTGCAGCTAACATCTCAAATAAAGGCCTCCAGTGATCAAAGGATGTGAAAAGATATTTTTCTGACAAAGAAATCAAAGCTATTTGTAGTCATTAAAAATGCTCTCAATCACTATTGATTGGAGAAATGAAAATTAAAAGAGTTTTGAGTTACCAACTCACACCTATTAGATTGACTAATGTGACAGAAAAGGGAAGTGATAAATGTTGGAGCAGATGTAGGAATGTAGGAATAACAACAATATTGTATGATGAAGATTTGTAAATGACTTAACTATTCTCAAGTATATGGTGACTCAAAATAATCCCAAAGGATTTATGATGAAACATGCTGTCTCCAGAAAACAAAACAAAACAAAACAAAACAAAACAAAAACAAAAAAACCTCATATCGTCTGAATACAGACTTTTTTGTTTCCTTTCTTTCATTCTCTTTTCTTTCCTTCCTTCCCTTCTTTCTTTTCTTTTTTTTTTTTTTTTTCCTCCCCTGAGGCTGGGGTTAAGTGACTTGCTCAGGCTCACACAGCTAGGAAGTGTTAAGTGTCTGAGACCAAATTTGAACTCATGTCCTCCTGAATTCAAGGCTGGTGCTCTATCCACTGTGCCACCTAGCTGCCCCTCTTTCTTCCTTCCTTCCTTCCTTCCTTCCTTCCTTCCTTCCTTCCTTCCTTCCTTCCTTCCTTCCTTCCTTCCTTCCTTCCTTCCTTCCTTCCTTCCTTCCTTCCTTCCTTCCTTCCTTCCTTCTTTCCTTCCTTCTTTCCTTCCTTCTTTCCTTCCTTCCTTCCTTCCTTCCTTCCTCCCTCCCTCCCTCCCTCCCTCCCTCTCTTCCTTCCTTCCTTCCTTCCTTCCTTCCTTCCTTCCTTCCTTCCTTCCTTCCTTCCTTCCTTCCTTCCTTCCTTCTTTCCTTCCTTCCTTCCTTCCTTCCTTCCTTCCTTCCTTCCTTCCTTCCTTCCTTCCTTCCTTCCTTCCTTCCTTCCTTCCTTCCTTCCTTCCTTCCTTCCTTCCTTCCTTCCTTCCTTCCTTCTCTTTCTTTCTCTCTTTTTTGTCTTCTTGTGCATGACTAATATAGAAATGTTCTACATGATTGCACTGTATAACTTATATTAGATTGCTTGCAGTCTTCTGCTTGAGAGAATTGAGAGAAGGGAGAGAAAGAGAATTTAGAACTCAAAGCAAAAAAAATTTTTTTTAATTGTTTTAACATGTAACTGGGAGGGGAAATATAATTTAAAATAGTTTTTGATATCATGGGCTCCAAAAAGGATCTTTGGGACCACACCCCCTTTTCTGGGTCTTTAGTTAACACTTTGAGAAGCATTGTCCTCAAGGTTTGGTTAGGTACTGAGAATTTAAGTCACATCCATTTTGCCTCAGAGGTGGAAAGTAGATTCAGGCTTTCTGTCCCATTATGATCCCCTTCACAATGACTAGGATTGAACTTTAAAAATCAAAGGAGAAATATAAGAGATGATTTCAGTCTCCCTACCCCTCACCTTTGACTTCAACTCTTATTTTTTATTTTCTGTTCATAATGTTACCAAGTATTAGAATATTTTAGTTAATAACTTTCTTGGAAAAAGAAGTCAATTTTGATCAAAGAACAAGACATATGTTTTATTCTCAGCAAGATTCCTTTATCCAATCAAAAGTGCCACCAAGTTTAATTGAAGACCAGGGAACAGGAGAAAAGAAAAAAAAAAAAAAAAAAAAAAAAAAAAAAGGAAATCAAAGAGTTAGTTCATCTCTTTGGGCTCAATACAATCCATTTTAATTTGTTTGTATTGAAGGAATAGATGAGAAGTAACTAGTTTTTTTATGGAAAATTGGTGTTACAGTTAACAAGATTAAGAACTTCACGAATTACCTCTGACCAGTATTTTCTGTGTAACCCTGAGCAAGTCAAATTATTTCTTAATATTCCAGATATTTCCCTCTCATAGAATTTTTCTCTTTCTTTAATTTGCAGTTCAAACACCATATTCTGCATGAAAGTTTTCTTGGATACTCCCACTCCAATTTCAAGTGTTTTCCCTCCACAACTATTATGTATTTAACTACTTTGCATATACTGGTATTTATTATCTTTCTACTCAAGCTATATATCATTACATTATACTCACACACACATATACTATGTATGCGTGTTATTTGTACTTATTGTCTTCCCCATTAGAATATAAACTCCTCAATAATTGGAAGAGGTTCTTTCACCCTGTACTTATCACCCCAGCTCTATGAAGCAGAGGTAAGGTGGGAAACATGGAGTGGGATACACATTTCAAAGGCAAAGAGATAGGAGATGGAAATTAAAGAGGAGGTTTGTGTGACTGAACCATAAAGTATAGGAACAGGAGTAATACATAATTAGATTTAATCTTTATAATAATCCTGTGAGGTGGGTACTATTATTATCTTTATTTTACAGATGATGAAACTGAAATTCAGTAGGTTAAGAACTTGGCCAGGGTCACACAGTTGATTAAAGTCTCGGACCAGATTTGAATTTAGTTCTTTTCTACTCTAAATCTGGCTGTTCTATCTATCTAATTGCTTTTAGACAGAGGAGGGATTTAAAGCTATAGCTTCAGGGGGATTATAGTAGAACATATAGTTGAGTTTGTGGGTTTGTTTTTTTTCTTTTTATTTCCTCTTTGGCTGAGGAAAAAGGGAATGCTTGAAGGTAGTGGGGAAGGAACCAATAGAAAGAGAGAGGTAGAAGGTTAGAAAGAAAGAAGATAATTAAGGAAGCATTCTGCTGAAGAAAATGGGAGGGGATGGGAGCAGTGATTCATGAAAATGAATTGACCTTGGCAAGAGGGGCCACCTTATTATAAAACACTGAATAAAAGAAGAAAGAAGTGGGAGACATAATGTTAAGGTGGGTTTTTTGTGAGATAAATAAAGTAGAAATGATGTTTTTGATGCATGCTTCCATTTTCTCAGCAGCCAAAGTTCTCACCTAAGAGAATGTATTGTGTGTAGTCTACTTCCTAAGATGATAAGAAGTGTAGTCTGCTTCTTAAGATGATAAGAATGTACTGTTTGTAGTCTACTTCTTAAGATGCTCAAGAAGTGACAAGAAGAGATTATGATTGAAAAAGGAGCAGATCATGTCATGATAATAAGGAGTGACATGGCTATCAGAAGTTCTGAACTGGTTCTCACAAAGTATAAGAAAACTTAGAAGAATTCCTCTACATAATGGGATGTTTTATGGAGAGAGGACAGGAATTACCTGTCAGTGATCACCATGTAAACATAGAGAGTACCCAAAGCAATGAGATCACATAGCTAATGAAGGACAGAAATAATAAGAAACATGCTATGTGCTCATACATGAGGAAAGCATTTTGGAGCTTGAGTTCATCACTATAGTCTTCTTATTGAAGTTTGGACAGAACCTCAATCCCACTTAACAAAACTCTGGGTTAATATAAGCAGTCACACCACAAAATCACTCAGATGCAAACAACTACAATAGCCCATCATAAATCTGATTGTTTGAAAGCAATTTAAGAATATTAAGATTTTGACCTAGGCAATGTCCAAAGAGTATGTGAGACTCCTCTACTAGTAAGATTAAGGTTCTGCACTTCTTCCCATGGAACTGCTATCAGATTCTGGAGGGAAGAGGAGATCTGGAATATCATTCTCTGTATAACAGCTGTAAAACATACTTTCTTTTCTTAAATATAATTTGATTTTCAATGATGAATTCTTTCCATCCCACTAGCCCCTCTCCCACTATTGAGAAAACAAGTGTAAACATATGTTGTCAAGCAAAACAAATTCTTTTACTAGTCGGGTCTGCCCCCCATCCTTTCTTCCCTGATGCTTCAATCTACTGAGTCCATCATCTACTTCTGATTGGAGGTAGATGATATGTTTTATTATGAGTCCTTTGGAATTGTGGTTGGTCACTGTGTTGATTAAAGTTCCTTAGTTTTTTGAAGTTTTTTGTTAAATCAAATTTTCTAGGGCTCTTCCTCATTCATGAAGTTAGATTTCTCTGAGAGTAATTATTATAGAACAATAATTATTATTGTGAGCTTAGTCTTGAAGTAATCATGATCTGGGTTCAAGTGCTACCTCAGGCATGTAATAGCAATGTGACAAAATTATTTAACTTCCTATTTCTCTAGTAAATGATTTAATTTTTATTTTATTTTGTTTGACAATCTGGATTAAGTGACTTACCCAGGTTCACACAGCTAGTAATGAGGACAGATTTTAACTACTCAAGTGTCTGTTTATCTTCTGTTTGGCTCTCTCTCAAATCAAGGGGCACAGATTTTATTAGGCTACTAATAGCGGGCTAAATCTATAACAGTTTTTAGCAAGAAAAGGTGTTTTTTTTTTTTTTTTTTCAATTAACAAAGAGAAAGGCAAATTTCCCAGTGGAGACGCTATTAAGATGTGGCAATTAGGGGATTATGCTATAATTAGCCTTGGATTTTATGGATTGCAATGAGAATTTCACTTTTATGCAGTTAGAATTTCATACTGAACAGAATGAAACAGATAATTTAGGACAGGAAATGTTGCCACTAGAGCTAGCCTTTTACACTCACCACTCTAAAAGGGAACTAGTTGATCAGACATTCTTTAATCGTGCTTATAAACTGCACATTTAGGCAAATCTCAGTTGTAAACACCATCTTGGCAGAGTTTATTAAAGCTCATAAGACATAAAATATTCTCAAACTTTTTAAAAGCCCAACAAAAGGAAAGAAAAGCAGCCCTTCATCCATAGTCCAAGCACAGCTACCTAAGTTGCTTGCCAAACCCAAAGTAGAGCAAGAATGTGGCTTATTGCAGCCAAGTTCAGATATCATAAATTTAAATGTGCATTCTTGCTACTCTGAGACTTGAGGATGACTTACCTCAGTCACTTAAGGGAAGAGCTAATTCTCCCAGGGTATTCATATATCAGCCTTGCAAATAGGCTTTTAAAAATCTAAGAACCCACAAAATGTTTGCTAGCCTACAAAATGCTCATGAGCCCCAAAGTCTTTCCAGCTTCTAACATCATAAGATTAAATGGAGGCTTACTGCTAAGTTGAATCTTAAATACGAATCTCCTCCTCTTGCTCTGCCCCTCTTCCATCAGTGAAAAGAACTAAAACAGAGGAAAGAAAAAATGTTTACACTATATTTAGAAAAGTCCTGTTTGAATACAGAATAAAAGAAAAAAGTCAAAGAGAAGATCCAAAGTAGGGAAACCATAATAATGGTTCTTCAAATATCTACCATGATGTGCAATTTTTTTCCCCTAGTAGTGGGGTTGATTTCAATTTATGACCTTAATAGATGAATGGTACCCATTCTAGATTGAGGGTGCAATTTGTTGCCCATACAAGGACATACTGGGATTTTTGAGTCCATTGCTTTGAGGTTCATTAACACACTAGGATCTGAACAACTGAGCCAATCAGCCATAGGGAATTTGGAAAGACAAGCAGAGAAAAGAGTAGGAGGCAGAGGAAGGTGAGATAAATGGTACTTAATTTTAAAAAAGTAACCCTGATGTTCTTTAAGTCCTGATTAGGTGCTACCTGGTATAAGTAGTTTATGATTCCTGGAGTAAGTATAATTTACTCCAGCAGAAATCAAATATTATAGAACTCAAATGCCATAATCTTTCCTCTTCCCCCAAGTAGGTGAGAATCCATTTTGATTATGTATTACCAGGTCTCATTTTCATCAAGATACTTGAAGGCAATTCTCTTTAACTGCTTCTCTACTCAAGGGACCTTCTTTAAAAATGGAAACTTCAGAACAATCACTTAGGTGCTTTTTTGTTTGTTCAGGACCACACTGGCACCAGTGTCTCTGGAGGGAGAAAGAGCCATTGACTAGGAGGGAGAAAGAGACCTTGACTAGAGTAGGCAACTGTACTGATTGTCCCAGGCACAAAATTTTTCATCATGGCTCTGTGAACAAAGACAGCTTTCAATTACAGTTGAGACTTCTTCAATCAGCTGGCTAATTCATTTATTTGTTTAATTCATTTGTTGCAGATCTATTAATCTCCTTGATTATGAATTAATTATTCAATTCAAAATAATTCATGTCAATAGGAAAAGTACTTAATATGTATTATACAATGGAAATATCACTGGCTTCGAAGTTAAAAATACCTGGGTTCTAGTTTTAACTTTGTCACCAATTCTGTATGGTCTTAATTTTCTTAGGCTAAAATTCCTTCTCACTTGAAATCATGATCCTGGGATCCCATGATCCCAAATTCCAAATTCCCTGCCCTTAAGGCATTTGCAATCTACTCAGTGTGAGGAGGCAATAAAACACTTACCCAATGACATAATACAAATTAAAGAGCTACAGAAATGCCATAGGAGGGAACAATTTCTTCTAGCTCAAGTGGATTAAAGAAAGCTATACAGAGGAAATGGTACATTGAGGATTTCCAACTTGATTATTCAGGGATCCTCTCTTATCCCTTTAGTTAAAGTTAGATGATTTTCTCATTAGCATTTTTATATATCACTAACAAAATCCAATAGCAAGAAATACAAAGATAAATTTCATTTAAAATAACTGTCAATAGTATAACATATTTGAGAGTCTATCTGCCAAGGGAGAGTCAGGAACTATATGAGCAAAACTACAAAACACTTTCTATACAAATAAAGTCGGATCTAAACAACTGGAAAAATATCAAGTGCTCTTGAATAGGTCGAACGAATATAATAAAGATGACAATAATATTACCTGAACTAATATATTTATTCAGTGCTATCTCAATCAAACTCCCAAGAAACTATTTTACTGACCTATAAAAAATAACAATGAAATTAATCTGGAAGAACAAAAGGTCAAGTCTAAAACTATTTTATAAAAGCAGCAGTCATCAAAAACATTTGGAACTAGCTAAAAAATAGAATAGTCGACAAAATAGTCAATAACTATAGCAATGTAGTGTTTGACAAACCCAAAGACCCCAGCTTTTGGGATAAGAACTCACTATATTGACAAAAATGCTGGGAAAATTGGAAACTAGTATGGCAGAAACTAGGCATTGACTCACACCTAACACCATCTATCAAGATAAGGTCCAAATGGGTTCATGATGTAGACATAAAGAATGATATTATAAACAAATTAGAATAATATAGGTCAGTTTACCTCTCAGATCTATGGAGAAGAAAGGAATTTGTGATCAAAGAAGAACTGAAGATCATTATTGATCACAAAATAGATAATTTTGATTATATTAAGTTTAAAAGTTTTTGTACAAACAAAACTAATGCAGACAAGATTAGAAGGGAAGCAATAAATTGGGAAAACATTTTTACAGTCAAAGGTTCTGATGAAGGCCTCATTTCTTTTTTTTTTTTTTAATTTTTTTAATTTTTTAATTTTTTTATTATATATATATATATATATTTTATAATATTATCCCTTGTATTCATTTTTCCAAATTACCCCCCCTCCCTCTATTCCCTCCCCCCGACGACAGGCAATACCATACATTTTACATGTGTTACAATATAGTCTAAGTACAATACATGTGTGTGAATATCATTTTCTTGTTGCACAATAAACATTAGAATCCGAAGGTACATGCAACCTGGGCAGACAGATATTAGTGCTAACAATTTACATTCCCCTCCCAGTGTTTCTTCTCTGGGTGTAGCTACCTCTGTCCATCATTGATCAACTGGAAGTGAGTTGGATCTTCTTTATGTTGAAGATTTCCACTTCCATCAGAATACATCCTCATACAGTATTGTTGTTGAAGTGTACAGTGATCTTCTGGTTCTGCTCATTTCACTCAGCATCAGTTGATTTAAGTCTCTCCAGGCCTCTCTGTATTCCTCCTGCTGGTCATTTCTTACAGAGCAATAATATTCCATAACCTTCATATACCATAATTTACCCAACCATTCTCCAACTGATGGACATCCATTCATCTTCCAGTTTCTAGCTACAACAAAAAGAGCTGCCACAAACATTTTGGCACATATATGTCTCTTTCCGCTCTTTAGTATTTCTTTGGGATATAATCCCAGTAGTAGCGCTGCTGGGTCAAAGGGTATGCACAGTTTGATAACTTTTTGGGCATAGTTCCAAATTGCTCTCCAGAATGGCTGGATTCTTTCGCAACTCCACCAACAATGTATCAGTGTCCCAGTTTTCCCACAGCCCCTCCAACATTCATCGTTATTTGTTCCTGTCATCTTAGCCAATCTAACAGGTGTGTAGTGGTATCTCAGAGTGGTCTTAATTTGCATTTCTCTGATCAGTAGTGATTTGGAACACTCTTTCATGTGAGTGGATATAGTTTCAATTTCTTCCTCTGAGAATTGTCTGTTCATATCCTTTGACCATTTATCAATTGGAGAATGGTTCGGTTTCTTATAAATTAGGGTCAGTTCTCTATATATTTTGGAAATGAGACCTTTGTCAGAACCTTTGTTTTTAAAAATATTTTCCCAATTTGTTACTTCCCTTCTAATCTTGTTTGCATTAGTATTATTTGTACAGAAACTTTTTAGTTTGATGTAATCAAAATCTTCTATTTTGTGATCAATAATGATCTCTAGTTCTCCTCTGGTCATAAATTCTGAAGGCCTCATTTCTAAAATATATAGAGAATCAACTCAAATTTATAACAGTTCAAGCCATTCTCCAACTGATAAATAGTCAAACGATATGAACAGACAATTTTCAGATAGAGAAATTGAAACTATTTCTAGTCACATGAAAAGGTGCTCCAAATCACTATTGATCAGAGAAATGTAAATTAAGACAATTCTGAGATACCACTACACACCTCTCAGATTGGCTGAGATGACAGAAGAAGATAATGACAAATGTTGGAGGGGATGTGAGAAAAATGGGACACTAATGCATTGTTGATGAAACTGTGAATGGATCCAACTATTTTGGAGAGCAATTTAGTATTATGCTCAAAAAAGTTATTAAACTGTGTATACCCTTTGATCCAGTAATGTTTCTATTGGGCTTATATCCCAAAGAGATCTTAAAGGAGGGAAAGGGACCTGTATGTGCAAACATGTTTGTGGCAGCCCTCTTTGTAGTAGCCAGAAACTGGAAACTGAGTGATGCCCATCAATTGGAGAATGGCTGAATAAATTGTGGATTTATGGAATATTACGGAATATTATTGTTCTGTAAGAAATGACCAACAGGAAGATTTCAGAAAGGCTTGGAGACACTTACATGAACTGATGCTGAGTGAAATAAGCAGGACCAAGAGATCATTCTATATAGTAACAACAAGACTATATGACGATCAATTCTGATGGACATGGCTCTCTTCAACTATGAAATGATTCAAACCAGTTCCAATTGTTCAGTGATGAAAAGAGCCATTTACATCCAGAGAGAGAACTGTGGGAATTGAGTTTTTCCACTCTTTTTGTTGTTGTTTGCTTGCATTTTATTTTGCTTCTTTTTTTTTTCTTGTGTGGCATGATAATTGTACAAATATGTATGCATATATTGGATTTAATATATATTTCCACCATGTTTAATATATATTGGACTACTTGCCATCTTGGGGAGATTGTGGGGGAAAGGGAGGAAAACTGGAACACAGGGTTTTGCAAGGACTAATGTCCATACATATGTTTTGAAAAATAAAAAGCTTTAATTTAAAAAAAAGAAAAAAGAAAAAAAAGTTAGATGATTTTCCCCACATATTACCAGTCATGTGTTTTGGCCCTGACTTAGCAATATTTTGAAACTTTTCATTTTCTTTCCTTCCCTCCTTCCTTTCCTCCCTCCTTTCCTTCCTTCCCTCCTTCCCTCCTTTCTTCCCTCTCTCCTTTTTTCTTTCTTTTCTCCTTCCCTCCCTTCTTTCCTTTTATTCTTCCCTCCTTCCCTCCCTCCTCTTCCATCCTTTGACAACTTAGTGGCTTTCCACTTCCAGAAATTATGATATATGTTCAATACTTTTATTGACTAAATCAGCACTACTTCACGTCAGAACTCCCAAACTCATTCAATCTACAAACCAAAACCTGCACATCCCTCCGTTGCATCCAGCAATTTTTATCATTTCTAACACAGGGAGATTTTAGTTTATGCCTTTTGCTTTTAATGCAATCAAATTATATTTATGTATTGTGAGTTTTATTTATAGATTGTGAGTTGTATGTATTATGAGTTAGACCTGGAAGTTTCTAAGGATTTTGATTTTAAAATATGCAGAAACACAAGCAAATGGAAAAATATTTATTTAGGAATGCTTAGGAATATGCAAATTTGAGGGTATATAAAAATATTATTTATCTCTATATACCTACCCTTTGTTTGTAGCTCACTAGGGAAGCCATCAAAAGACTAAAAAATGCTCAGCCCTATACCCTCTAATGTGTGAGATTTTCTTTGCACCATATTATATTACATGTGATTATCTTTTAGCTGATATTCACTGCAACCAACCCTTTCTTTAGGCACATGGATAGATATTTCATTTTCTTACTGACATTTCATTCTTTTATTAGGTTTTCAACGGATTTCAAACTGCTGGCTTGGTTCATCTCAGTGACCTAGAAATAATGGGCTCTGCAACCCATTACTAAGTCTCTAATTCTGCAAAGTTGGAAAGCAAATGCTCATCATTTCAGTTATTTTATTTGTTGTTCCTTTGCACACATCAGTTTTTGCTGAGGTCCCACTGCCGCCCTTTCCACGTCAGCTCATTCCCAGCACTGTTATTATGCATTTGGGATAGTCTAGAGAAAATAAATTCCCAACTGAGCAAATTTTAGAAGGAGGCAGGGGAACGGGGGAGTTGGGGGAGGAGATGGTGCTGGGAAGAGACCGACTCTTAATGATCAAGCACATAGTTACCTAAAAATAAGGCCACTCAGACCAGAAGTCTGGCTCAAAGATTCAAACTTAGAATGATGGAAAGCCATCTGTGAAACTGCTTCTGAGAGATACATGCCTCTTCATGTGATGTTTCAGGAAGGACATTGTAAAGTTGGAAAAGGATCAGGAGATTGATATCATAATTATGAAGGGACTCAAAACTGTGCCTTACTAGGCACAGTTGAAACTACGGTATTAAATAGAGAGAAGAAAAGATTTATGAGCAGTTAACAGCCATCCTTAAAATTTTTAAAGGTTGTTATGTGGAAAAATATCAGGTTTATTTTGTTTGGTTCTTAGAAGGGAGAACCAAGACCAGTGGGCAGAAATTGCATGGAAAGAGATTTTAGATTGTTATAAGGGGAAAATAACTAGTAGTTTGAGTTTAAACAAAAGAGAACATTGTGGCCTGGAAAATGGTAAATTAATTCTCTCTTATTGACCTTGTTTAAGTAGAAACTGATGACTCACCACACCTGTCAGGGATGTCATGGAGGGGATTCATGATTCAGATATGAGCTGGACTAGATGAAAGCTTCAAAGAAAGACCCTTGCTCAATACAAAGCTTCTGAAATTACCTGACATTCTCTTTGTATAGCCCCTCGGAGAATAGGAATATACAGAAAATACTGAAATATCAAAGGTTGCATAAATTCTGGGGCAGTTAGGTGGTATAATTGATCGAACACTAGTCCTGGAATCAGGAATTCAAATTTGATTTCAGACACTTACTAGTTGTGTGACACTAGTCAAATCACTTAACTCTGATTGCCTCAAAAAAAAAAAAAGTTACATAAGAACCAATTGAAAGACTCTGAAGCTTTTAGAGAAGATGAATATTGTAGTAATTCAGGTGTGAAGTAATGAAGATGTAGACAAGGATACAGGTTATGGGACTGGAATGGAAATAACAAAACTGAGAAAGGAAGGTACAACTTGAATATTCGAGATTTGTTTTACTGAGATGGGACACTTAGCAGTTATGCAGACATAGCCTTTTATAGCACTGCTCCTCAAGACAGCTCTAGCACCTGCCTCACTTTGGTATTTGAGGCTCTCCACAGTCTGTCACAGAGTCATCTTGAATTACTCCCCCTTGCATATTTACTACTCTGACCAACTTGGACCACTCCTCAAGCCACTGACCTTCTCCTACATTCTCTGCCTTATAAAGGAAAACTCAACGGGAATGAATAATCGAGTATATATATGAGAGTTAAAGGAGAAGAATAGATCAAAGATGACATCAAGATTTTTAATCTGGGAATATGCTCCCCTCTTCGAAAAATTTAAGAAGGGGAGCAAATGAATGGGGGAAGACAATGAGAATAGTTTTTAAAATTTTGAGATTTCACATGGAAATATATTAGTAAAATGGAACTGGAAACAGGATCAATTTCTATCTTGGATAGAGGGAGATAGTGAAGAAGACAAAGAAGTAGGAATTACATGCTCCCAATTAGATTGTAATGACTTTCCATAGAAAATTCATTCATTCATTCTTTCAATATTCCTTTGTCTCTTATGTGTAAAGCACCAAGCCATATATAAGATATACATTAACAAATAATAGCTTGTATTTATATGACTTTAAGGTTTCTGAAGGATTTTCTTCACATCAACCCTGTGAGATAAGCAGTACAAATGTTATTAATTTCATTTTACAACTAAGTCAGAAGTTCATAACTTCCCTCAGATTACATTGTTAAAACTAGAGCTGGGATTTGAACCCATTGTCCTGACACCACAGCTATCTTTCAGACAAGACCATTTATCTGCCTTCAAGATATTTATACCTTAATGGGAAAGATAAGACATATGCAAATAACTTTAATTTAAATTACATTTGAATAATTTGATTCAATCCACTCCACCTTCATTTAAGGTAGGGGTTCTTTATTTTTTTGGTATATATCACAAACTCCTTGCTCACGCTGATGAAGTTTATGGAATATTTCTCAGAAAAATATTTTTAAATAATGGAAGAAATGCTAAATTCCAGATAGAGATTGGTGAAAATAAAGATATATAATTTCCCTATCTAATTTTGTGTACCTTTTGAAATAGACTCTACTGGTGATCCAAGGACCCCAGATTTAAGATCCGTTGATTTAAAGGTTAATTGTCTGCAAGGAATTGCCTTGGTATTGTATGATTAGGGACTGAGAACTTTTCTGCAGAATAAAAGAATATTTTTGATGCTAGAACCAGGGAAGGCTTCAGGGAGGAAGTGGAATTTGGGTTGAGAGTTGAAGAATGGATGAGATTTCACAGTTGGCGGCAATGAGTAGGGGAGTGTGTTCTAAGTATTGGGAATGAAATGAACCAAGAAATAGAGGCAGAAACAGTAGGGGAAGTTTGTGCCATCGAGTGTGGCCCCAGGTGGCCAGAATGGAGAAAGTGTAAAGAGGTATAATTCAAGATGATGCTGTAAACAAGCTGTGTTGAATAGATTTATGGTTTCATATATAATCCTCTTATAATATTTTACTTTATATATGGTGATGATCATGAGTTTATTTTTTGCAAGGTAGGAGTATAAATAAATAAATAATAAAACCTTAAAAAAAAAAAAAAAAAGATGATGCTGTAAAAGTATTCTGGAGACAGAATGTAGAGCATCTTGAATACTGGACTGAGACTACTGCTAGAACTGCCAGTAATACTAGTGCCACATAGCTATTAGGTGTCCCATCTCAATAAAATAAAGCTCACATATTCAGATTATCCCAACATATTGACTTTCCTTGATGTCTTTCATGGGTTCCACCTGTTTTATATTGTGTAAATTCAATGGGCAGGGACTAAATCCTCTTTGGATATTATTCATTTTCAGTAGTTTACCAGAAACCATGCTTGGGTTTAAGATATGCAGGAAAAGTGAAATATTTCTTTGTTCCTTTCCCCACCCCTCGAACTCCCTTCCCCATTTGAGGAATTTCCTTGTATCCCTTTCGTTGCCACCAATGCTTTCAGAAGTGATTGTCAGGGACTCTGAATCTTCTTGAGACCAGGGGCTAACCTGGGCCCAACCTCTTGCTCCTTTCTCCCTCCCTGACTTCATCTCCCTTTCCTTTGCCCTATTCTTGAGCTGGACTCAGAGGCTAGCTAGTCAACCACTTGTACCCTTTTTTTGTTTGCTCTTGCATGCAAGGGGTAAAGGGCAGCCTGAAGCTCAGAAGGGCATTTGGCTTAAATTTCAGACTGAGGAGTGGTAACTGGAAAGAGATTACTGTATTTATAACCTCTTAAGCCTAGAATAGTAGAAAGTTTTTAAAGGTTGAATATCTAATCATGTCTGAGACTCAGGAATGTGAAGCTCCTGTGAAGAATTCTGCCTTGTGAGGATAAAAATAATAAATTGGTAGCTTCTCTTACTTTATCCTAAAATGATCTCCGAAAGGTGCTCCTTATCTCTTTTCCTTGCTTGTTATAATTATTTTTTCTTTGGGTCTAATTTAGGCTTTCTGAATCATGTGTGTGAAAAATCTACTGAGTTTCTTGGTGTTTCAAGCATTCTATATCATTTGTTTATGAACTGAGAATTAGAAAAAGATGGTACAGACCACAGAGTTCAAATACTTCATTTTATAGGTGGGGTACCTGAGTCCTTGAGAGGAAAAGTTATACTTTTATCAAAATATTCTGTATCTACATTCAATCCATCAATACATGGACTCTGATTCCAAACACTGTGCTTTTCCCATCATACTACATTACTTTCATTTAGTTTTCTCTCTCAAACTATCAATTAAGAAAGCGTTTATTAAGCACCTACTGTGTGCCAGGTATTGTACTAAGCTCTAGAAATATAGAGACAAAAATAAACAATTCCTGATTTTGAGGACTTTACATTCTGCTGAGGAAAAAAAGCATGTTTACAGATCATTTAATCAATATGTATTTATTATGTGCTGACTGTATGTCCAGTATTGTGTCAGATGCTAAAGATCTAAACAAGCGAATAAAACATTATCTATTCTCAAAGAGCTTATATTTTATGATGGGGGAGGGGGAAGGTAGATAAGATTAACATATATAAGAATAGACAGAATAAAAAGAAAACAATTGAATAGAATAGGGAAGTGGGATGCTAGCAATTTTAGGGATCAGGAAAACATTGTATATAGATAGTAAGACTTCAGCTAGGTCTTGAAGGAAGAGAGGTTTTTTATGAAAAGGTAGTCTGGGGTGAGGAAGGGAGCGCATTCCAAGCATACATCCTGTGTCAGATAAAATAAAAGAAAATGACATTATGCACATTATCACCTGGAGAGCCTTTTCAGATGGTTTGGCCTTTTTTTCTACTAAATTCAGGCTGTAAGTCTGAGACAAGATAATGGAAGGCAAGTGAGTTTTCCTGACACTGATCACACGGTACTCAAATCTACCAACATTTAAGAGGCACTGGAAAGGAATAGGGGATGATTCTCTTTCTGAGAGGCAGAGCTCATCATGTCTCAAACATTCTTAGCCTCTCTGACCCAGTGTCTGAGAATTAGAAGCATGAATGGAGTTCTCTCTCCCGGGCCAGCCCAATGTATGCACATCACATCATCAGGGCAACCTTCTAATGAGAGAACTGCTGTTCTTTGAACAAAGCACAGAAATCCCAATCGCCTTTAAAAATGTATTTAGCACAGAAACTTGGGGAATCCAGTTTCCATCTGATAAGTGATTTAATACCATGTCAAGCAGTTTGATCCCTAGACATGCAGAAATGTAGGAGCTATTCTGTAAAACAGTAGCAGTCCCTTTGTCTGGCACTCAGGTCAGTTAAAACAAAAAAGCTGGGTCATTTTCTTGTTCTCTGATAAATAAGGTATTGAATTTTTCTCTTAAGCAAAGCAGGGAAGAACAGATTATCACATTAAAATATTTTAATAAGGCGTCTGAAAAGATAGTTCTAAGAAAAGGTAACTATTTGCAATTATTCAGATAATTTAATCAATGCAGGTAATGAAACCTCTTTGGTCTGAGTTTTTGTGTTTGGTAATAAACATCTTTGAGTCTTCTACAATTTTTATCATCCTTCTATGTAAAATTCAGCATGTAATTCAGCAAGTACTGAATTTTAAAAATTTAGTATATATTTCCACTTCAGTATAAATATACATGTGTATGTATAGGTCATGTGTCACACAGTTGGGAAGTATTAAGTGTTTGAGGCTGAATTTGAATTCATTCTCCTGGCTCCAGGAGGGGTGCTCTATTCACATGCCATTTAGGTGCTCCTCCCTCATCTCTTTTATTTCAGTTTTAGCACTAGTCACTTCTTTCATAGTTTTTTCTCCTTTTCCACTGAGTCCTCTGTAACCTCTTTACAATGTAAAGCACTCCACAAGCTGATGTCTACCAACTTTTCCAGGCTTATTAATATTTACTCACCCCTTTATCCACCTCATACTCTATAATCCAGCCAGAATATTCTTCTTCCTAATCTTCACATATGACAATCCATCTCCTTTCTTTCTGCCTTAGCCTAGACTGTCTCCCATGTTTGTCCTTACTTCTGTTCTTTAGAATTCCTTAATTTGCCTGAGTTCAGGTGCACCCTTCCAAACAAGGAAAGATGTATCGCAATCTCACCAGTTATTATTGCTTCCTCCAAAATTATCTCATATTAACTTTTTAAATATTTTCAATACATTTACATGGCATGTTATTTTTCTCCTGATATATTATAAGGTCTTTGAGGGACTGTTTCTTTCTTGGCTTTATATTTCCATGGCCAAGTTCAATGCTTGACACCAAATAGGATTCTTAATGAATGCTTATTGATGGATTTAGAATTTACCAATCTTCCCTTTATCCTTAATCTCTTCATATTATTTCTGGCTTCTTGTGTTCACAGAAAAATGCTTTTGCTGGACCTTCTCTAGTGCTAGTGCTTCTTCTTCCCTATTCCTTGACATACTGGGCAGAGAGAACACAAGCACTGGCATATTCCTTACTCCCTTTCATCCCCTCCACCTCCTGCAGCCTTTTTCCTCCCTTCCACATGCAATGAATTCCAGTTAATTCATACTAACTGGGTTCTTCATCAGTCTGAGTTATGAGATAGTTTCACATAAATGAAGTCATAAAATGAATACAATAATAACTCACATATATAGAGCATTTTAATGTTTACAATTCATTTCCCTCAGCACAGTCCTTTATGGAAAATAATATAAGTATTATTATTCCCATTTTATCAACAAAGAAATTGATATTCTCAGAGTTTTCCCATAGTTTGAGGCAGGCTTTACAGTTAAGTTTCATTTCAAGATCATTGTACATGTAATTAGGATTTTCTATACAAATTCTCAAAATACATGATCTCTCAGAGAAGTTTAATAGCTTCCTCTCCTCCCGTGCAACTTTGTACATGAGAAGTTATTTGTTCAAAGAATTTTAATCATCAAAATCACAGAAGTATAAACTTGCCCAGTCTGGGTGATCATGATTCCAGTAATCAAGTCCAAATAAATAATATTATTTCTGTAGGTATCATTATATGTTTGTTTCATGTCAGAGGAACATTTCAAAATTCAACCTATCTAAACCAGAACTCATTACCTTCTCTTCTAACCCCTCCTTTCCATAAAACTTCCTATTTTTGCCAAAATGTTTATTTTTTACTAATATTAAAACCATATATGACCTAGTAGCAGAATTTATCCTTTAAGGCTCTCATCCAAAAAGATCTCTCTTATAAATGAAAGCCTTTAAGATTTCTTGATGATTGTAATCATAGAGCACGTTGTGTTCAGTGATGCTCTGATTATTACTATTAAAAGAGATATAAAACAGAGGGGTATAACTTTGCCATAGATATTTGGTATTGTCTGAGAGGGCTTCCTGTTCAAATCCAAATGAAAAATGGATTACTTAGAGAAGAGAAATTTCTTTGGATGTCTATTTTCTGATAATGTTATATTGATTACATCAGATTCCAAATGAAATCAAGGATATATATGTATGTATATTTTTGTTGAGGCAATTGGGATTAAGTAACTTGCCCAGTATTGCATAGCTAGTTAGTGTTGGGCGTTTGAGGTAACATTTGAACTCAGGTACTCTTGACTCCAGAACCAGAGCTATAGCCACTGCACCACCTAACTGCACCAATGATTTTTTTTTTAAAGAAAAAAAAAGCATAATTTATATTTAGACAAAGAACTATGAAGTCTTAATATAATTTGAAACATTCTATTTCCACTTTTTTTTATGTTTTTTCCCTTTGGCTCTGATTCTTCTTTAACAACATGACTAGTATTAAAAAAAACTGTTTAATATGACTGTAATTTATAATCTATATCAGATTGATTGCTGTCTTGAGGAGGGTTTGGGGAAGGAGAGAGGAAAAAATGGAAATAAAAATCTTATGAAAGTAAATGTCAAAAATTAATAAGTAAATTTAAATATCGAAAAAAGAAAAGGAGCAGAGCAACTTAATAACTCATATTGGAAAAATTTAATGAATGAAAAATACTTATTTTCCATTTTATGACATTTAATTGTATGACCAATACATTGATTTGGTAAATCAGTGTATATGAATGGGACAAACACTGCAGATGGATAATGAATTGAACTGAAGAAGAGAAGAAATTGGATTATTCTTGTATACAGAAATTTTAGCGATTCCAATTTGCTCCCTGCTACAAAGATCCATCTTTTTTGACTCAAATGACTTCCCAGTAATGTATCTTGATATGGTGGAAAGAATGTCATATATGATTTAGAAGAGGCATGGGTTCAAATGTCAGTTCTGTGACTTAGTAGTTATATACATTTAGAAAGTTACTTTACCACTCTGGGTTTCCATCTCTACAAGTATAAAACAATTAGGTGACAGTAGATGGTTTCTGAGGTTCCTTCTTACTCTAAATCTAGCATCCTATGGTGCTGTATGTTTGTGAGTTTTGGCATTGATCTCTAAATAAGCAAATCCCCACATGGCATAAAGGTGGTTTACTTTGGTTGGAAATAGGTTATAGTTATTTCTAATGACGACTTACATTCAAGAAGAGGTAGTGAAAGGGCTAACATCAGTAATTGAAAAAGGAAGTGGACTATTCATATAATGAGATCAAGAGAAATCAGATGTATAATTCTACTGATACCCATAAAATAGATCTAAGACTTACTAAGGAGTAAGGACTATAGAATGTAGGTGAAACCCTTGCAGAGTATATATGAGATCAAAGTCTAGAGAGCCTTTTGTCAGTCATCTTGACTTTTGTCTTGCATTTGGACTTTTAATGACTTTGGAAGAGAGAGTTAAGGCTGTTAACTTTTTCTCATTTAAATTCAATTCACTCCAAGATCAAGATATCACCCCATGATGCCATTGTTCCTGTTCAAAACAATGTTCAAGTTGTTAATTTATTTTAAATAAATGTCAATCTGAGAAAGGCTAAGTTTCAGAAAGACAAAATGGTCCTACAGAAGAGTAGAACCCCGTATAAAGTTATAGAAAACACTCTTACGACGAGTATTTTAAATATGAATGACTACTCTATGCCAATTTTGAACGGAAATGCTATTTTGATCCATTTCAGTTCTTTGGGGCATAGAGGCTTTCAAAGAAATAGTCATTGATGATAAAAATAATAAATTAGACAAGTTATAATTATTTTTATTTAATTAAAAAACTTTAATAATAGATTTTTACTTTCAAAATACATACAAAGATACTTTTCAACATTCACTCTTGCAAACATTGTATTCTAATTTTTTCTCCTTCCTTCCCCTCTACTTCCCTCCCTTAGACAGTAATCCAATATATGTTAAACACATATAGTTCTTTTATACATATTTCTATATTTAGATCATGTTGCAGAAGAAAAATCAGATCCAAAAAGAAAAAAAAAAAAAAAAAGAAAGAAAGAAAAAAAAAAGCAAGCAAACAACAACCCAAAAGATGAAAATATTATGTTATGATTCACAACTAGTCCCTCAGTGCTCTTTCTGGATGCAGATGGCTCTCTCCATCACAAGTCTTTTGGAACTGGCCTGACTCACCTCATTGTTGAAAAGAACCAAGTCTATCACAGTTGACCATCACATAATCTTGTTACCTTGTACAATGTTCTCTTGGTTCTGCTCACTTCACTTAGCATCAGTTCATGTAGGTCTCTCCAGGCCTCTCTGAAATCATTCTGCTGATTATTTCTTATAGAACAATAATATTCTATAACATTCACATACATAACAAGTTATAATTCTTAAAAAAAATTTAAAAGAAAAAAAAAAAAAGATACAAGACCTAACTTGAAACACTTTGGTTCAAGATGGGTCAAAGAATACTTTTGTGTCCTCAATACTGGACGCATCTCAGTCCTTGAGGGAGTATGGATTTCTGTGCAATGGTCTTCAGACCAGTTAACAGGAGGATTGTGGGGAATCAATGATACTTTGAGAGGCTACCCATTGGGCTTGAGTTAGTACATTCAAGTTATGCCATTGTATATCAGTCTTTCTAGCTCAATAAGGAGGTACTTGAATTTGGTTTTCTGTATATATGACCTGCTCAGAATATTGGCAAAGGTGAGGAGCATTATAGGACTCTAATAAGCATATCTGATTAGTTTGCCATCTCTTATGTTCTAGAAAAGGAAATACTAGGAAGTGGTCAGAGGATGGAATCCTGCTATCAATCATAAGGTATAGAAAATTCTAGCACAAAAGTTTCCTAACAGACAATTTCAAATAAAGGAAGAGAATGTTAAATAGGAAATGAGTCAAATCTAAAATAGAAGCAGCTTATCACAGACAAACCTGATGCATCTCAGAAAAAGCCCCCCAAAGGAGAAGTTATCTGAATACCAGAACACCTAGTATTTCAACAGAAAATTAGCATAGGTATGTCTGACAGTGAGGAAGTAGGATAAGATTTTGTATCTAATCTTCTCTAAGAGACTCCTGGACTTTTACATGTGGTCTGGAAAGGCTTCAGTCCTAAGGGAAGTTAAATACCCTTTTCTTACATTCTTTGGTTCATTAAATTCCCACCCTTGTATCTCAAAAGGAAGATTTACTGTCGTTCATTTCAATAGAGGGTTGGGTCTCTCCAAAGAGGGGGATAAAAAAGATTCTCAATGTACAAAGGGAATAAAGCATGAGATAAGTACTTATTTCCTATATATAAACAGGCTAAACACAGAGCACTGATAATCATTCTTTTGACAAAATACAAACAAATAAGTGGAGATACTAACTCTTCTTATGCCCTACTGAGTTGCTAATTAATTTTTTAATTAGGAATTTTATTTTTAACATTCTTTTTTTTTTTTTTTAAATTGTGAGTTCCAAATTTTTTCCTTCCCTCAAATACCTTCCTCCACCCATTGAGAAGGCCTAAACCAGGTCCCAAAGTTTTTTATACAATGGACTGGAAGCATGTAAAACAACTTCGGATAGAGTCCCAGAAATGATCCTTATGTGTCCACCCTCCAATTCAATCTAAGTTACATAGGATTACTTGATATTTTATAAAAAAGGGTAAACCACTTGGGATTTTGACTCTTTATATAAACATTATCTCCTTAATCATATAAATCTGAACATAACGTACCAACCTTTTCTTTATTGATAAATTGTTTTTGATAATTTGCATTTGATAACTTGGTCATTTCTATCAGATAAATTGTTTTTATTGATAAAGTGTTTTTAAATATTCTGATAAACATAACAACACAGAAAATAAAAGTGAAATAAGTAAAGTGCACTCTCCTCAAAAGAGTTAAATCAAACTCAACAAAAGAGCAATTTTTTCCCCCCATACACTTCTGTAATTTACCATCTTTTAACAGAATGAAGGGCTTTGTGTTTTAACTTTAACAAGGCCAAAAAATGTAATCCATTGTATTTAATCTGAGGGATTTTTTTTTCCCCTCTGTTTGGCATTGTCTTCATTTACATAGCTATAGTCTCTGTGCATATTGTTCTTTTGGATTTTCTGCCTTCATTCTGCATCATTTCCTGTAAGTCTTCCCCTCTTTCTTTGATTTTTTTTTTTTTTGAAAGATGTGTCATTCTTTGATGAATAAGAATATTGCATTACATTCTTATCCCCCTATTATGTTCCTATATCATTCTTTATTCCACCATTCCCTAATCACTGGCATTTCCAACTTTCTGCCATTTCAATAGGGGAGCAAATATTTCAATCATTCTACACTCTGGAAAATCCATGCATCAGAGGAGAGCCAGGAAAAGTAAACTGTTTGCCTCAAGTCTTGGGGCTAGATCACACAGCCTATCTGGCTTTTACAGTTTGTTGATTTGTGCTTCTGGCCTATGATTCAATTAGTGTAAGGAAATCCTAGGGCAGAAACTCACTCTACTTGTAACGCTGCAGGAGAGCAACTTCTATGTAATTTATGATCTTTGAGAATTGCCCTGAGGAATATTCTGGGAAGATGGCAGAGTAGGTTGGTAAAATTCAATCTCTCCCGATTTTCCCGAGCTCTAAGAATCTCTAAGAAGCCAGAGACACCATCTACCTCCTCACTCCAGGATTATAGGTGCTTACATTAATACTTCTTATTTTTAAAATGAGTGGGCAAAGAAGGAGCCCCACCTTGAAACATACTATGGGAACAGGGAAGACTGGGGCTCATCTTCAGAGGAGGACACTGAAATAAATAAAATTTCTACCCCAAAGAGTAATGTGAAATGGCTTCCTGCCCAGAGAGAATTTATGGAAGAATTTAAAAAAGAATTTAGAAGTCAAATGAGAGACACTAAGGGGAAAAAAAAAAAAAAAGAAAAAAAATTAATTAAAACCATCCAAGAAAAACAAGGTTATGAAAAAAAAAATTAACCAACTAGAAAAGGAGATACAGCATCTCAAAGACAAAAATAACTCTTTGAAAATTAGACAGGGCAAGGGAAAACTAGTGAAGCTATGAGAGACCAAGAAATTAAACATTAAAAAAAGAATGAAAAAATAGAACAAATATTAAATATAAGAAAAATGACAGAGCTGGAGAACAGATCAAGATAAGAAAATAATTCACTGGACTGCCTGAAAGTTATGACCCAAAAAAAGACCTTGACACAAGAATGTAAAAAATAATCCAAGAAAATTATCCTGGAGTGATAGAACATGAAGGGAAAGTAAAAATAGGAAAAAAAAAATCCACTGATCACCACCTCAATGAGATTTTTTGTGAGAGGAAGGCAAGTTAGGAGTAGAATTAAAGCAAAGGGTCAGCAGGAAGAGGAAAGATATGTGTGTAATTATGTGTGGGAGTATATGTGTGTGTGCACAAATCTACATATGTATATGTAAATATATCTTTTCTTATATTATTGTTAAATTTTGAAACCCCCAGATCAAAGAGAATGTTTTGCAAGAAATAAGAAAAAACAATTCAAATACTCTGAAACGACAATTAGGATTGTAAAGGACTTATTAGCAGCCACAATAAAAGACTGAAGCTCCTGGAGTCATGTTTACCGACAATCAAAAGAAGTAGACCTGTGGCCAAAAATATCATATCCAGCAAAATTTGTCTATAATTTTGAAGGAGAAAAAAATGGACATTCAATGAACTTGCAGATATCCAGGACTTTTTATCAACCAAACCAAAATTTAATAGAAAATTTAACATATAGGAGCCAATATCACAGAGCACTTTCAAGGAATTTAACATTTTTTTTTTTACATGGGAAATTTATAGGATATGTTTAAGATTGGCATCAACAATACAATAGCTCAAAAAAAAGATTGGGGCACAGGTAAGGTAAAAATAGTAGTTATGTAATACAATGAGGTGCAGAGGAAGAATAGAAACAGGCATTAGAGGGGGAGGAGGGCTCATAGTTCTAAAAAACCATAGGAATGGGTTAAATAAGAAACACTATATATATACCATGAAGGCTATAGCAACCTCTAAAATCTATAAAGAAACAAAGGGGGAAGGATAGGCAGACAGGGAAGCAAAGGGTCAGGGAAAAAGACAAGGGGAGGATCCATGGGTTAGGAGAGATTAAGTAATAGGAAGGCAAGTTAGGAGTAGAATTAAAGCAAAGGATCAGCAGGAAGAGGAAGGATGTGTGTGTAATTATGTGTGGGAGTATATGTGTGTGTGCACAAATCTACATATGTATATGTAAATATATCTTTTCTTAATTATAGCTTGCTTGGGAGTGGTGGGGGTGAAAGGGGAAAAAGAACAAAATAAAAAAGATGTGCAGAAGAGAACAAAAGAACAATTTACAAGGAAGTAAAGAGGGATGAATATAATTTCTTCTACTAATATATACACAAGTATATATATTATATATTTTATATATATATACACAAGTATGTATATGTATGTGTGTATATATATATCTCTGTGTGTGTGTGTGTGTGTGTGTGTGTGTGTGTGTATACAAAAATACACTTGGTCAAAGGCAAAAAAAATCCTTGGAAGAAAACAACACTTTGAATAGTAGAATTAATCAAATGGAAAAAGACATACTAAAACTAACTAAAGAAAATCACTAGAACCAGGCAAATGGAAACTAATGACTCTATGACACATTAAGAATCAATCAAAAAAACAAAAAAGAATTTTAAAAAATGGAAGAAAATATAAAATACCTCATTGGAAAAATAGCTAATCTGGAAAATTGATCTAGGAAAGACAATTTTAAAATTATTGGTCTACCTGAAGGTCACAATTAAAAAAAAAAAAGAATCTTCATAGCATTCCTCAAGAGATCATCAAAGAAAACTACCCTGGTATATTAGAACCAGAAGACAAAATACCCATTGAAAGAATTCATAAATCACCTCTAGAAAGAGATCCCACAAGAAAAACCTCAAGGAACATTGTTTCAAAACTCCAGAAGTATAATCTCAATGAAAAAATACTACGTTTCCAGAAAAAAAAAAAAAAAAAAAAAAGTATCAAGGAGCCACAATCAGAATTACCCAAGGTCTGGCAATTTCTACAATAAAAAAGGCAAAGGCTCTGGGAATTATGATCAAGAATCAGTGAGATTGAGCATCATCTCTCAGAAGAGAAATTGGATCTTCGGTGAAGTAAGTAATCATTTCTATTGAAAAACCAGAACAAAACAGAAAATTTGATCATCAGACACAGGATTCAACAAAAGCATAAAAAAGTAAACAGATAAAAAATTATTTAAAGGTTAAACTGCCTACATTTATTTAAGGCAATCCCAATATACTTTCTTTTAAAAAATAGAATAGTTTTTTATTTTTCAAAATACATGAAAAGATAGTATTCAACATTCACCCTTGCAAAATCTTGGTGTTCCATATTTTTCTCCCTCCTTTTCACCTTCCTCATCCCTTAGACAGCAAGCAATTCAGTATGCGTTAAGCACATGCAATTCTTCTAAATATATTTCCACATCTTTCATGCTACATAATAAAAATCAGATCAAAAAAAAAAAAAAAAGAGAGAGAGAGAGAGAAAAGAACAAGTAAGAAAACAACAAAAAAGGTGAAAATACTATGTTGTGATGCACATTTAGTCTCCACAGTCCTCTTTCTGGGTGCAGATGGCTCTTTCCATCACAAGTCTGTTAGAATTTGCCTGAATCACCTCATTGTTGAAAAGAGTCAAGTCCATCACAGTTGATCATCACATAATCTTCTTGTTGCTGTGTAGAATGGTTCTGTCAGAATAAACTGTGGATAGAAAATACTATTCACATTCAGGAAGAGAACTATTGAGACTGAATATAAATCAACGCATGCTATACTCACTTCCCTCTCCCCCCTTTTTCTTCTATTTTTTTTTTCTCTCATGGTTTTCCCCTTTTGTTCTGATTTTTTTCTCCCAACATAATTCATAAGGCAATTTGTAAAACACAAATGAATTTACATGTAAAACCCCTCATGTTGTTTTCTGTGTTTAACTGGGGAAAATAAAAATTTAAAAAAAGAAAAAATATAAAAAATGTAAGTGATACAAACTTCCACATAGAAAATCAAAGGATATGCCACATATTATATTTTAATTATTTTTATCCCATGCAGGTACAAGTTGCCATCCTGATGTTATTCATTTATATTTACAGACAATTGCACAAGTAAAAAAATGAAAATGATTATTTTATATTTTATTGTATAAAATTTTTCTTGCTAATGTTACTGAGGCAGTGAGTTACAATGAGTGTGCGTGCATCTTTCTCTCCTTTTCTCTTTCCCAAAGAGGAGGCTGCCAAGGTGCTCTTAGCCTTGAGTCATCAAGCAGAGTGTTTTTTCAATGGGTGGGCTGGGTCCATTAGAATGACCTAATTCTACATGGATGTATTTTTATTGATCTAGATCCATTATCATCAGTTCATTAGTGTAACTGGACACAGAAAGCTTTCAGAGAAAAGAGACGCTGCAAGAACATTTTGTGTTCTCTACTCAGACTAGTAGTCAGCTATGTTTAGTTACTTTAGCCTGGCTTAATTGGAGCCTCATTCCCGATGTTCTCTTCTCCTGCCCACCTCTAAAAGTTGTTTTTCAAATTCATTACTGCCCTTTGGTATACTTTATTACTTACCATAAGTCAATTCAGTCTGCTACATAAAGCATTTGTTTAGTGCCTACTATTTCCAAAATTTTGCATTGGGCTTACATGGACAGAATCCAGTCCTTGGGTATAAAAGGAGGATTGGAGATGGCTTGAAAGCAAGAAAGTAAACTTTTCTTTCTTGGATTCATTGAGTTCCTACTTAGAATTTAACTATACAGAAATCTTCAAAATAAAGCTTAGTTGTAGTTTGTAACTGTGTGTCCCCAAAGGTGGGTATAAAAATTCCTAGTTCCCATATAAGTACTTAATATTCCAATTGCTTATTGGATATTAAGAAGACTTTTTTTTTTAATTAACAAAACTCATATTGATAGGGGTCGAGGTCCCTTTGAGATTCCTTTCTGATTGCCCAACTCCCATGGCTGACCTTGATTCACAAATCCTGGTCAAAGGCACCCTTTGAATATCCAGGCCTAGCCCCCACCCTCAGCTCAGCTTCCCCAGCCCCTCACCTGATCTGAGCTAACTGAAAAGCCCGCCAAGAGCTTAGGGGTACTGCCCATCATCTTCTAGGTATAAAAGAAATGAGCCCTAATGCCCTCTTTGCGGGAGCCCTCCCCCCAACACATGGTATCCTTCCAGCCATGTAAGGGTTCCTGCCCGCCAGCAGCCACCTTTGGCTCTGGCGTCTTTCTAATTGAACCTTACTTCCAACTTTCTACAATAAACCTTTTATTTATTAATCTAGGTTTTCTGATCTGTAAATTCATTTACAGGGGATACTGAGCCTCATGGGATTATCTTACTATCTATGTGCCGAGAAATGGGGTTCCCCCTTTCCTTTCCCTCATTAATATAAGATGAAAAGGAGTCATTGGGATCTGGGATCTAGAAATATCAAGCACAAAAATAACTCTACTTTTCCCCTTCCCTGGAATATATTAGGGGCAGTTGAATAATTTCCCTTTACATTAGACTTGCAATGTCTGAGCATGGCAATATGGGAAGAGCTGGCAATTCTAGATCTCCTGCTAAAAGGGACAGGAGACTCTCAGATGTGGCTATTAAGAAAATTCGCCTCTTCAAGGCTAGTGCCTACACTTTTGAATTTGGATAACTCACAAAATAATCCAGTAAGACTGGGAAAAATCCATGTCAGGCCATGTTCACTTTTGTAGAACTTTCTCAGTGTCTTAACTGAGCATTTTGAATAGGGAATAACCATCTCTTGGAAGCTCTAGTTTCTGACCTGTATCCAAACAAGAAACAAAGGCAGAAGGTTTTAGGAACCTTAGGCCATTTATATAAGCATATGCAGTTAGCTACTTCAAGTCCCTTCTAGGGGAAAGGAAAGAGAGAGAGAGAGAGAGAGAGAGAGAGAGAGAGAGAGAGGAGAGAGGAGAGGGAGAGATGAGAGAGAGAGAGAGAGAGAGAGAGAGAGAGAGAGAGAGAGAGAGAGAGAGAGAGAGAGAGAGAGAGAGAAGAAGAAGAAGAAGAAGAAGAAGAAGAAGAAGAAGAAGAAAAGAAGAAGAAGAAAGAGAAGAAGAAGAAGAAGAAGAAGAAGAAGAAAAAGAAAGAAAGAGAAAGAGAAAGAGAAGAGAGAGAAGAGAGAGAGAGGAGAGAGAGAGAGAGAGAGAGAGAGAGAGAGAGAGAGAGGAGAGAGAGAGAGAGAGAAGGAGAGAGAGGGAGGAAGGGGAGGGAGGGAGAAAGACAGACATGAACAGAATGGTTCACTTTTAAAGATCACTGCAGAGGAGTATCTCTTCTGAAAAGAGTGCTTCCCTCCTAGTCTTAGTCATCAGTCATCTTGAAAGCAATCCCAGGTATTATCACAGAGGGATTACCTATGTTCTTTGAGGTAGGAGAGACACCATATCTATAGAAGATGCCCTCTGGATGACTCCAGACAAAAACGGTGGATGCTCTGTGATTTCATCAAGTCCACTAGGGAGCTCAATATTGATCATGGAATTCCCTTTAAATGCACAGTGAAAACACAAATTAGTGCATGAGAGAGGCTGACCAACATAGTATGTATGCATGATTCTATAAGGGAAGGATCCTTGTTTAGTTGTGGGAAAAGGAAATGGAAATCTTCATGGGACTATGAGGTTGGATAGTGAATAATAAATGATATTTAATAAATCAGAGAAGATGAAGGATGTGCTGTATAGCAAAATGGCATTAGAAATTATTTGGAAAAGTAAATATGTGTATTGAATTTGAAAGAACAATGAGTAGATCAATAGCACTAGAACTAAGGATGTACAAAGGTGAGTGACTGAGCCATAAGATTTGTTAAGGCTAGATCATGAAGACCTGGCATGCTAAAGTGTCGGCCTTTATCCCTTCCATACTGGGGGTTCTCTGAAGATATTCTGCATCATTCATTTCACATTACTTTAACCCTTTCATTTCCTTCTCCCTCCTCCTACCTGCTCCCCCTTTTCCCCTTCCCTTTCTTCTTCCCCTCTCTTCTTCCCCTGTGCTCCCTTCTTTCCCCCTCCCTTTCCTACCTTCTTGGAATGTCTTTAATTACTCTGCATCCATGATCTATTTGAATACTTAGCAACCTTTCTGACTCCCCACACCTGCTGCTTTTATTCATCATGCCTTTCCAGTTCTTTTCTTTCCTGGATATGGCTTTGGTATATTATGTGGCTGCTTGCATGATTGACTCTCAACTGGTCTCTAGCAATGGCCATGCATGACTGGGACTACAACAAGTCTTTTACATGCTGAACTCACTGATTGGAGCTAAGTTTCCGCAAAGTGCTCACTAGTTCAGAACATCTCTTGTGATTTGCCTACTTTGGAGGAATGCAGCCCAGCATCCATCCTAATTAACTTGCTGTTTAAATAAAAAGGTCACTCTAGCCCTGAAAGCTGCTGCTATTGTCCTCAGGATAGGGGAAGGGAATGAAAGGATTAGTGATTAGTAACCACTCAGCCTTGCCAGCCGGACCTCCTCCTTTTGTTTTGCTTGGGACTCTGATAGGTCCATTAAAATAGGAAGAAGAGAGGGGGAAAATCCCCACAATCCAACCAAAAAACAATCCACACAGTGTCATTTCCAAAAGACTGGCCTTCTCCATGGATATGAAAAACAGGCAGACTCAGAAGCTTATTGGGTTTCCATGTGTCAGAAAGAGGAATTGAACACACAACTTCCTGACTCTCCTGTGAAGGTGCTTCTCTTAATATTAACACAAATAATTACCAATAGATGATCTAATATTCTCCTTCTTAAAATAAGAAAATAAAATAAAAGCCATAAAAATTTCTTAGGTACTAGAGAATGTGTCTCAGTAGAATACTTGATTATGTTAATGTTTTTTCTGGGACATTCTCAGTCTGATGCATTACTAATTGCTCTCTTCCTCCCTCCCCCAATTCAGCAGGATAACAATGAGAATGCATCCCATTTTCTCCAAGCAGATAATGTTTCAAGTTTCTTTATTCATCTTAGTAGCTCTTCTGTAAAGGCAGCAATCATTTTCATTTTACAAGAGGGAAAAATGGAGCAGAGAGGTCCAGTCCACCAGATCTCTTGACCACAGGCCACATTGCCCATTCTAAGAACATTTAAGATTAATGAAACAAGCATCTTTTATTAGAGTTCAAGGGACCTCAGAGGCATTATTCTATTTCATACCACTAGTTGACTCTGGATAATATAAGTTAACTACTTGTGTGTCCTTTTCTATTCCCTGTGCCCCTTTCTCCCAATAGGATGGAATGAATTGTGGTAAATACCAGGAGGATCCTCTGATAGTCTTTGGCTTAGAAATATAACATCATCCCCTCTAAGGTTGTAAGGTTGAGGTCAGGAGTAGAAGAGCCACATTTCCAGTTTGGTTTCTAGAAGTATATCAAAAGGTATTGGTTTTCCTACCTTTCCATTTATAGGCCTGGGCTAAATCCAAATACGTGGGCAGTCATTTGGGAATATCCTTAAACCAGAAATTAAGTGGTAAGAGGGTGCAAGCCAAAGCAGGCTGGGAGGAATTATGACAGGTTAGATACTGTCTTGCATAAGTAGTTCCAGTATTTTATATGAAAGGGGAGACTGAGTGACCTGATTTCTTCATAAACTATTTTCTTAATTACCTAGGTAAAGATGAGGGATATGGTAATTTTGGAGAAATTAAGAGAAGACCAAAGGTCTTTGCCCAGCACAGTATTTTAATTTTAATTTTTTGCTGTTATATAACTATGTTTGTCAGGTTCCAGCAATCACTCTTCGTTCTATTTTTTACCTTATTTCCATTTTTGGTATAAATACAAGTAAGTAGACAATAATTTGCATTGAGTGTGCATATATCATTTGACATGGGGCAGAGAATGAGGCTGCAGAAACTTTTAATGGGCACAAACTAAATTGCATTCCCTTCTCTCCAGTCTTCAGAGGCAGTGTGTGGTATAGTGAAAGACCTTGGGCTGGCCTGGGCTATTGTTCCTGTTTAGAACACACTTCTCACTTGCATCTCTAACTTTGTTTTCCTGATCTGTAAAGTGAGAAGGTTAAATTAAAAAGTCTGTAATGTTCTTTTTAGCCTTAGGGTCCTATTGTTCCCACTCTGTAGGTGGTTAAGGAAACCTGTCCAAATTTGAGTGCCAGTAGTTCTTAACATCTACATCATTCACAGGCTAGGGAACATATTTTGCTCAGGTATTGGTGGACATGATTTATGTTAACTACCAGACTCTCAGAGGGAAAGGACCATGTCTTACAGTTAGTTATTTTTCCCATGGAAGCAGCTAAGTGGCTCACTGGATAGAGGGTTTGGAGTCACTTAATCCTGTTTTCCTTAGTTTCCTCATATTTATAATGAACTGGAGAAAAAAATATAACTTAATCTAGTATCTTTGCCAAGAAAACCCATGGACGATATTGATGTGCTAAGCTCCCTGGGGACATGGGGAGTAGGACATGACTAACAACACAATTTCACCATAGATCCTGGCACAGTGATTTGAAAGATTTGAAAGATATGAAAGGTACTTCCAGTGTGACCATAGGCAGCTCAGACAACTTTTTTCTAGGCTTCAGTTTTCTCATTTATAAGATGAAATAGTTGGACCAACTGACCTCTCAATATATTCCTAGCTTTCCATTTTAAATCTTCATAACTATTTGTTGATTTTTTTGATAGAGACTGGACAATGAGAATCCTTTTCAGCTTGCAGGATATGTTCAGCCTAATGAAGTTATCACATGGACTTTTGCTGGGTAGGGAGAAGTGTGGGATGAACCTCTGTTGTGCCACAGTTCCCTTTTATTGTCCTGCCTCAGTTTCCCTAATTGTTCTGTCTCAGTTTCTTAGTCCTGCCTCAGTTTCCCTAATTGTTCTGCCTCAATCCCCTTAGTTACAACTCCCCCCTCAGGTTCATTAAGACTGATATAATTCAGAGGTTATAAATTGTCAATGTGTAAACTCATGATAAGGGGGAGTCCAGACTTCGTGGCTCTAAGCTGGACACATCCTTAACTCCCAGTTTGTTAGAATTTATGATTCTTCTCCCCCAACCTGTCAGAACCGGATTGATGGTTCCTGCTTGGAGATTCCCACTCACCAGAGTTTGGACTCCACCCCCTGCTTTTGTTTAGCTACCGTGTATAAAAATGTCACTGAGAACTCACATTCTCTGCTGGATGCTTTGGACATCAGCCCTGGGGACAGCATGCCCCCAGCACAATCTTTCCCTTTCAATAAAATATTAAAAACTCTCTAATCTTTATCTTGCCTCAGTTTCTCAGGCATTACACGTCTATGTGCAGGTATCCTTATGATACTTTTAGGGTTCATTTTGTATCTTTTTGATTGGCTGTTGAGTTGGAATTGTATGTGTATACAAAAGATTCTGATGGAAGCAATCTTTTTAAGTTGTGTTAGACTAAGGAGGCAATAATTATTGTAATCTTCCAAGTGGGGAGAGGACCAGCAGCCCATTTTCTCCATCTAAGTTGACAAAAAGCCATTAAGATGTATCCTTCCTGTTACTTCTACTTCTGCTACACCAATTTTTTTTCCTATCTTAGGTAGAGAAGTATTGGTGAGAGAACATACTTGGATTTGAGCCAGTGAGCTTTGGAAGAGGTCCAAAGGTCCAAGAACTGGAGTCCATGTTGGGTAGACAATCCAGGTGAAGAGGAAAATTCAAGTGACCTGCTTGATCCAGTTCAGCAGTGGCTCCATATCAAGATGTACAAGCAAGAAAAAGATTTTGTCCATCAGATATGTTGTATTAAGAAGTCATGCCCTTTAAATTTCAGTCTATCTTCCCCAGAAATGAAGGTAGTATTGGGAGAGTGTGTCCCCAGTTGAAGGGGGATGTTTTTTATATTTCTATTCTTGCTATATTTTCTCAGTAAATATCCCTTTGCAGAAACTAATTTGAAAAAAATTGGTTAAACAATACTGAGGTGCTAATCACTAATCAGTCAACGATATTATCTGTTTCTGGGAGATATTAGCTGAAAGTAGTGATTGATAATGAGGAAAACCTAGTCCAAAGGGGGCTGAAGCTGATAGCCCAACCTCTCAGGTGGCCTGACTCATAAGTTCAAGTGGAACTTGAGATAGTGAGTTCTCCCTCCCTAGTCTCAAATGGGCTACAAATAAGTAAATGATATAATTATAATTCACAATAAATCTCTGACATTTATATTTAAGATCTCATTACAATCTTACAATAGTCCTGTGATATGAGATTTATAGATTTTATCCTATTTTACAGCTGAAGAAATAATGTAAGTTTTAATAATTTATTTATGCTAGTGAGTTTTAGAGGTGGAATTTGAACTTAGGTCTTCCTGACTCTGACTAATGTTCTTTTTATTACACTATACATAATGATTACCTCCCTTCTCTCTTCCCCAACACACATTTAGAATAACAAACCATCACAGAAATCTTGAAAGGCATTGAGTCATTGGCTCCAATTTTAACCAAACCAATTTTAGCACACAAAGTTCTTGGCTGAATTTCTAGCTCTCATTACTAGACTTGAAAGGCATTGTGGGGTAACGAAAAATATTGGCTCTGATATTCACCAGCTGCATGACTATGGCAGGTTTCCTCAGTTTCCTTATCTGTAAAATGTGAATAATTAATGTTCTGAGACCTCACTTGGGGGACATTGTTAGATCTTTTGAAAAACAAAGAGAACAGAAATGTAAATTTTATTATTGGGTTATTCAGATAAGCCAACAGATAAGCTAAATACAAACATTCTTGGTTGAGTTGATTAAGACATCATTATTTAGAACAGTGAGCACCAAAGTGGAAGTCATGGAATGATCCCAAGGGAACTGTGGTTTTTATCCAGAGGTTGGTGGGATAAATAAATTGGAGGTTGTCAAGATGGACCCTATCCTGCTTTCCCATAATACTTAATGTTGGAGCTTGTCTTCAATACAACTAAATCTATAATTCATTTATTATATCCCAACCTTCTCTTTCTTCAATTCTCTCCACCCTTTCAGTATAATCCAAGGCAGTGACTGATTAATAAAAGCCCTATTTCTCATGGCTTTTTGGGTATGACAGTGAGTTACCCAAAATAAACAGGTAAGCATGGGCTGGGATCTGAATCAACAGATTTCATGACATCTGTCTCTTCTTCTCTATCCCTCTACTGAGTTTCCCCTATTTCTGTTGATAGCATCTTGAGCCTTCTTATCACCCAAGTTGAAAGCTTGAATGTCATCCTTGATTTCTAACATTTACTTGCATCCCAAATCCAGGTAGCTTCCAGATTATGCTTTTATTTCTATAACCTCTCTCATGGCCATTTTCACAAAGCTAGTACCCTAGCTTCTTATCATCACTTTTTACCAAGTCTTTTGCAATAACCTCCTTTTTGCTCTCCTTGCCGTAAGTCTCTTTTCCCTCCAATCTATCCTCAGAATAGCTGTCAAAGTGATTTACCTAATGTGCAAGTCTGCTTATGTCACCTCCCTTCATTAGGATAAAATACAAACTCCTGTTTGACATTTAAAGTCCTTTAAAACATGACCTGAACCTCCCTTTCTAGCTTTGTTATTCATTATTCTGTACTCTATGTACAAATATGAATAGGAAATTAAGCCACGACACCATCCATTATAAACTACAAAAAGGAAGAGGGATAGAATAATTCTGAAAATTTTCTGTTGAGTTGACATGAAAGACAATTCATTTTGTTTTTCCATTGTATATGGTGATTATCTATATGCAGAGATACATGATTCCTCCTAAAAAAAAAACCTGTAATATTTAACAATTGCTATGAGCTATTTAATTTTTTCATTATGTATCTTTCAATAAAAATTACCTAAGAAAAGAGAAATCCATTTACTTGACTAGCTACACTTGTGAAATTAACTGGATAATTAATGATTAACAGTTATTATTTATAAGTCAATGCTGTTCTCAGGATATAAAGAGGGTTTTTAAAAAACAATGAAGCATATTCAATCACATTGTTTCTTAGAGCAAAAAGAGTTTTGTGTATGTGTGTGTATGCTACTTATAGGTATTAATTTCATATTTATCCCATTCATTTTAATTTATATTTTCATATATATACATACATAAGTATATATTTAGTAATGCATACAGTATGTTATATATGAGAAGTAATGTAATATGGAAACCTCCCTTGAAGCCAGGAATACACAAATTCAAGACCTGCCTCTGACATCTACCAGTGTAACTCTAGGTAAATCACTATAACTCTCAGAGTTATAGACAATTTTTTTTATAATAATGTACCAAAATTTATGTTACTATTTCATTGTGCTTCTCTTTTTTAAAATTTATTTTTTAGTGTTTTATTTTTCCAAATACATGCAAAGATAGTTTTCATCATTCACCTTTGCAAAACCTTGTGTTCCAATTTTTTCTCCTCTTTCCCTCTCCCTTCCCCAAGACTATCTGATTTAGTTCAAACACGAGCAATTCTTCTAAACATATTTCCATATTTGTCTAGACAATTTTCTAAGACAATAAGGTAAACAGAAGGTGATAGTTTTAAATTGATAGAGGGAATTTCTTTATCTAAGAATTCTCCATTCCAGTGAGGTCCCATGCATGCTGTATGTTAGCACAATAGTGCTATTCAGTCATTTTCAGCTGTGTCTGATTCTTCATGACCCCTTTTGGGGTTTTCTTGGCAGTGAAATTAGAATAGTTTGCCATTTTCTCCCTCAGTTCATTTTATAGATGAGGAAATCGTGGCAAACAGGGTTAAATGATTTGCCCAGAGTCACATAATTAGTAGGTATCTAAATTGAGATCTGAACTCAGAGAGAGGAGAGTCTTTTTTGAATCTAGGTCTGGTGTTTTTTCCACTGTACCTCGCAGCATAATAATATATGTTCATAATTTTTAAATAAATAAACATATATATATATATATGCTCATTTTTTTTTCTGAAAAGGGTAGCTGTTAAAAAATTTTAATAGCACTGATTTTTTTGAGGATTCCTATACTCCAATGGACTTGTGAAACCATCAGTGTGGTTATACCTTCCAACAATGCAGATTGTGAACTATTCATGTCCTGCTCCATATTTCTGATTCTTGATGATGTACTGTCATAAGATGCCCACTGGGATCCATTTAACATACTGGTGGCTTTCCTTGAATATTTTTTTTTTTTACATTACAGGGTTGTCAATGGTGCACATAAGCTATTCATTGATTATCTCTCACTTTCACCAGATGAACAGACTGCCTTATCTTTGTATCGCACATTTCTTTTTGTTTGCTTGTTTTACTGATGCTTTTTGTTTTTATATCACATTCATTTTTGAATATACTCCTCTCCTGCTTCCTACCCAGCATGCCTTCTATTGTAACAAAAATGGTTGTATTTTCATCCCCAACATTTAACACATAGTAAATATTTAATAAATTCCAATTATCCACATGCCTACTTTTACATGTCATCTTACTTGATTCCTATAACAAGGGGTGAAGTAGGTACAATTTTTAACCCTCACTTTACAGATGAGGAAACTGAGGCTAAATTTAAGTGACTTGCCTAGATTCACACTGCTAGTAAAGAAAAAAAAAAAAAAAAACAGGATATGAACTCAGATTTTTCTCCTCTAAAGACAACATTTTTTTCACTTTGTCATTTAGTTGCCCAATATTTTTTCTGATTTCCTCATATTCAGTGTTTCTTATGGTAAACTCATATTCTAATGCAATCATCCTTGCTTTAAAAAATTTTCCAATGAGCTTCTGTTTTGTTTCTAGTTTTTTCCTACCACTAAATTTTCTGCTAGGAATATTTTGATGTATATTGGACCTTTTTCCATTTTTTACTTCCTTTGGTTGCATATCTGGCAAGGGAATCTCTGAGTCAAAAGATATAGATATCATAGTCATTTTTTCTCATTTAGTTTTAAATTGCTTTTGATCATACATTTCTTGGATGACATACTTAACACCTATTTTCCTGCATAATTCCTCATTTGTAATGTGTTTTAGCCTACTTACATCTGTAATACAACTCTTCATTGCAATTTGGATAATTTTCAAAGATTTTCAGAATTTTTAGTGTTCTATAATTTATAGATAAAAGAATATTAAAAGATTCAGATAACACAAGGTCCTACTATTTTTGTTTTTTGCCTATAAAAAGTGAAGAAATGTCGCAGTCAATCAAGAGCTGCCCTTGAAGATAGGAATGTATGGGACTCTGGATAACCCTCTAAGATTCTAAGTTGTAGAGAATGTGCCAAACTGGGATAATAGAAGGAATTTCTGAATTAAATAGAAAAAGAGACTGGCCTAGATTATGTTTTAGAAATTATTGTTTTCTTTCATTATTCCTTAAGCATCTCTAAGGAACAAAGGTCCATGTTTTTGTTTTAATTTTATAATTTTTAATTTTATTTTATTAAAGCTTTTTATTTTAAAAACATATACATGGATAATTTTTCAACATTAACGCTTGCAAAACCTTGTTTTCTAAATTCTCCCCTTTCTCCCCTTCTCCCCGTTGATGGCAAGTAATCCAATATATATTAAATGATAACAATATGTGTTAAATCCAATATATTTATACATATTTATATAATAATCTTGCTACAGAATAAAGATCAAATCAAAAAGGAAAAAAAATTGAGAAAGAAAATAAAATGCAAACAAGCAACAACAAAAAGAGTGAAATTGCTATGTTGTGATTCACATTCAGTTCCCACAGTCCTCTCTCTGGATGTAGATAGCTCTTCATCATATAATTATTGTAACTGGTCTGAATCACCTCATTGTTGAAGAGAGTCACATCCATCGGAATTGATCATTGTATAATCTTCATGTTGCCTTGAACATCTCCTGGTTCTGCTCATTTCACTCAGGATCAGTTCCTGTGAGACTCTTCAGGCCTCTCTGAAATCTTCCTGCTGGTTGTTTCTTATAGAACAATAACGTTCCATAACATTCATATCCAACAATTTATTCAGCCATTCCCCAACTGATGGGAGTTTCCATTCAGTTTCCAGTTTCTTGCCACTACCAAAAGGGCTGCCACAAACATTTTTACACGTGTGGGTCCCTTTTCCTCCTTTAAGATCTCCCTGGGATAAAGGCTCATGTTTTTAATCCCAGCATTCTAGTGGTGCTCTGTTTAGTTTAAAAGATTCTGCTAGGTGTTTTATTGATGAAAGTTTTTGGGGGGTGACAAAACATGTTGATTAGCAATCCCTCAAAAAACATCAACAGAGAAAGGCTAGCCTGTGAGGTCAGTGAACAGGAGTGGAAGGAATGGCAAAGGGCTTTGCGTATGTCGGGATGGATTTAGTGAGGATGCAGTACATTGGCAAACTCTTAGTTCACTCTGTGCTCTGTGGCTATAAATAAGGAGGTTCCTATCTTTAAAAGTTCTGAAAGGTCAGGACAGTGATTTGTTGCAGGTTCTGTTGGATCCAAGAATTTTTTCTTCCTCTTAATAGTCAGAGTAATACTGACTATGCATATAGACAAATGCCTACAGTGCTGACTAAACAATCCTCCTCCCCAAATGAGGGTGGTGGGGGTTTAATGAAGATCCCAGAGCCTTTGTTTTCACTTTCATTATGTAATATTATGTCCATGTTATTAATACATGTGTACTTAAGTGCCCTGGAATCTGCTGCTGATTATTGTACTGTGCTGCTAATTGATCCCACCTCAATATGAGCTTGTCAGGATCAGTGGATGGGGAGATAAGTCCAGGGAAGGGTGAGAAGAGGGTGGAATGCTCTGTTGCTCATAGTTTTGGGGACCAGAGAGATATGGAAACTCTCTGAAAGTAAGGCTTTGGACTAAGCAAGATTACAACTCCCAATTTGGGATAGTATTTAGTTTGATGGGAGAAATGAGATTCTTTCCTCCAGGGAGCCTTAATTTGATTGGAGGAGAGTCTGGAATCTTCCTAACTATAAGAGGTGTCTGACAGTAGAGGAAGATGCTTTGGAAGGTAGTGAATTTCCCATTCATGGAGATCTCCTTGCAGCGGTCCAAAAATGTTTGATGCAAAAGGCAAAAAAGATCCTTATTCAGGTAGTGTTTATAATGTTTGATCTCTGAAGTTCCATTTAAGTGTTTTAGGACTTAAAATTAACCTGAGCAACTGAGCATTTGGCTCTTTGGAGAAAAAAAATTAAATCCCAGAAGTCCCCAAAATGTCTGTCTTTGGAGGCTGGGCCCTTGGCTGCTTAGAAATTGCTGAGTAGCCCAATGAAAAGTAGCTTCCGTCATCATGCCCTATTTTCCTGGATACTGAAGGTATCTGTTATTGCTTTTGACTGGCTCACACTCTGCCAACCACACTTTCCTGGATCATTAATTTCATAATCTGTTTATGCAATTCGTCAGTTTTGACTATAGCCTGGTAAATCCCTTTTATACACTCAGTGGCTTTGCCAACTTTTAGAGAGCCATCTCATTCCTCATTTAATTCCATCTAGGTACCCGTGTTTCACCTGTCCTCAGCTCGGATTCATTCAACATTAGTCCTTAGCTCATGTAGTCAATGCTTTTTTGGCTGAGTCCCACATTGACTGGTTAGCTAGCATACATTATCTCAGTCATATTTTCATATGGCCTAACCTTACAGAATTGACTGGTCAGGAAGAAAGACTTCACTTTCCTGAGGATCTGAAAAAAAAAAGGAATTTGGGGCTGGGTTTCTCCAGTCAGAGAGTTGAGTTGAAGAAATGATGTTAAGTACCATAATGTATGCCAGTCAAGGCAATCTGTGACTATTCCTTGGTGAGCAGGTACTTTGTGTTCAGAATGGAATTTTCCTATGAATGTACTTTTGATTCTTTCACAAGAGCATCAACACTGTCTATATATCTACAAAGAGTTTGACTTTTTGAGGTGGGATGGATGGGAATCCCATTTCCACATCCAAGAATGTTGTGGCAAACACTCTTCCCAGGAACAACATAGGATGGCTAACCACAAACTTTGAGTTAAATATGAAGAAAGCTTCATTTTGTTGTTTTATTAGGTGAAATTGATGGGACTTTTTTAATCCTTTATGTGAAAAGGAGTCAGTGTTTTTGCATTGCAGTCTACTGCAATGATGAAATGGGGTTACTCATCTGTTCATAAAGATTGTGCAGGCTGCATGTATGTTTTATTATATTTTTAGATTTTGTTAAATATTTAATAATTATATTTTAATCTGGTTATTGTCTTTGTGAGCGTGTTTATACAAGGCTGCACATTTGACACCTCTGGTTGACTGATATTTATAGAAATGTAAAAATCTCTTTTTGTATTGGAACTATTTCCTGATCCACCTTCAAGATCCTAAACATTGAAATTCTACTTTCTGACTACAAGTGTTTATATTTCTAATTCTTATTCCTTCCTTGACAATAACCTATATTTTGTCTTCATTGTGACCTCCAGTCCTTTGAATTCTCCCTGGTTTTCAAGTTCCTTTTCTTATTGTGATTTTTACTTGCCCAGTGCGTCCAAATTATTTGTCACTATGTTTCTTTGGTTACCATCCTAGAACCCCAATCTCTTTATCTTCTAATATTACAAGCTGGTAATTTTCATTCCTTGGTAGCTCCAAATATCTGTTGCTAGCTCAATACCCTTCCTTGCTCCATATTATAGAATGGAAGCATGATCCACAATCAAATCAATTCTGCAATAACTCCTGGATAGGATGGACCAATCCATTCGCCATTGGTCCCACTTACCATCCCTATAATTTTCCAGATCAAAGTGCCCCTTCTGACCACAACTGCCATATATGTGTGGTCCCTTGCATTAGAATATAAGTTCTTTGAGCCAAAAAACTTTTATTTTTTTATTTGGATCTTCAGATTTAGCATGTTTGGCATGTAGTCACACTTGGTGTTTGGTGTAATATGTGTTTAATAAAAAAAATTATGCATTCATTCATTCATTGAGTTTTTATAGCTTTATTCCGAAAGTGTTGAATGTCATAAGAGAAAGTCAGGAAACATAAAGTTAATTTTTTCTACTTCCACCTCAGGTTTAGACTTCACTGCTTTTTTTTTTTTTTTCTTCTTATTGTCTCCTCAGATCATTCCACATAGTTACTGTTACAAAACCTTTTTTTTTTCTCTTATTCCAAATGACTTAGCCCTTTATTTCCCAGTGAAGATTTAAAGTCATTGAAAAGAAGCTCTCTCAGATTTACTCCTCTGAAACCTCAGAACTTTTTAGCATCATATCCCAACTTTTCCCAATGAGGACCACTCATTCTTTGCTAAAGCTAACTCCTCTGTTTGCACATGGATCTAATAGTCCAGTAACACTGTCAACAAAGGAAGCAAGGTTAGTCTGGCATAATCTGTTACTGATGAAGCTGCCATACTAGGTTTCTGTGATTTTCCTCTTTTACTAGATGTTCACAGAGCATCAATTGTCGAATTCAGAAGCACATAAAATAAATGAACACACACACACATATACTCCAAACCACAAGTAGAACAACTAATCCTTATGGTATTCATTCAGCAAATAATTCTGGCCCCTTCTCCCTATTCTGATTTCCACCACTATTGTATAAGATTTCAATACCATCTAAACTTGATCATTACAATAGTTTCCTAATAAGTTTCCACTCTCTTAGTGCTCCAAACCATCCTTCACAGGTCTTATAAAACTAATGTTCCTTATCTGTGAGTGTGTGTCTGTGTCTTTCTGTATGTGTGTATGTGTTCATGTTACTCCTCTGTTCAAAAACATAGAGTGGCTTCCTATGTCTACTGAGAAAAGCTAAAAATATTTTGCCTTGTAGAATCTGGCACTAGCCTATATGTCTAATCTCACATTTCCCTCCTCTCTCTATATTCTATTTGAGTTAAAATGTATTATTTGCTGTTCCTGAAGACCTCTCTCTTTGCTTTTTCATATCTACTTATGTTTTCCCTTATGTCCTCCTCTCTACCCCTTGAATTTCTATTTGTTCTTTTTTATTTTAATAGTATTTTATTTTTTTCCCAAATACATGTAAAGATAGTTTTCAGAATTCATCTTTGCAAAAGCTTGTGTTCCAAATTTTTCTTCCTCTCTTCCCCTCTCCCTAAGACAGGTTAAACACGTGCAATTCTAAACATATCTCCATATTTGTAATGCTGTGTTTAAAAAAATCAGATCAAAAGGGTGAAAAATGTTCCTATTCATTCTTTTATGTCTAACTCTAATGTTACCGTTGCCAGGAAGACTTCCTTGATCTTCCCAATCACTAACAACCTTTCTTACTCTTGCAAGGCAGTCTGTCATTTGTTAAATTGTATTATAGCATCTGTTTACATACTACTACACTATAAACCAGGAGAGAACAAGGATCATTAATTTTTTTCCTACCTCTTAGCACAGAGCTCTACATATAGATATTGAATTAATGTCGTTGTTATATGATTAAGGACAAATAAGGAGTTCTCTACATCTCATTTTCGTCATCTCTAAAATAGTGGTAGTAATGGTCCTCTCACCAATGGAGTTATGAGGCTCAAATGAGTTAACTGTGTGAAAATACTTTTTAAACCATACAAATAAAATTATAATTAAAGAATTTATTTATTTTTTTGTTTGTTTATGAGATAATTCTCAGAAATTTTCTGCCTCACTTCTCTAATTCCCTGCATTTGACTGTTCAGACCTTCTTCTTCCTGGCTGTTTGAGAAGTCAGCCTTCAACTAAGACAGAAACACAGAGTTCTTACTCCCAATTCAAACAAAAGGTGTCTAAGACCTTCTGTTTGTTGTTCTAGGAATTATCTCTCAGTTTAGCTTGAGCTGTGGTTAGACCATTCTTTGACAATGGCATTATTTTTCATATATCTTAACCACCAAGAAATTTATCCATTTTCCCCTTACTTTTAAAAAAATATCTTCTAGATGATCCATCTCAATATTTGGTCTTTCTGCTTCTATTCCCCTCTCTAATCTATCCATGGGGGGCAGCTAGATAGCAGTGGGTCTGGAATTATGAGTTCCTTTTTGAATTCAAATCTGGCCTCAGACACTTACTAACTGTATAACTGAGCAAATCAATTAACCCTGATGGCCTTCAACTGTAAAATATGACGGAGAAGGAAATAGCAAACCTCTCCAGTATCTTTACCAAGAAAACTCCAAATGAGGTCAGACATAAGTGCAAACAACTGAACTGAACAACAATAATCTATCCTTCACACAATTGCCACAAGAATATTCCTAAAGCTTTGGTGGGTCATTCCCCTGTTCAAAAATCTTCAGTGGCTCATGGTAGTGGGATAAAATAAAAGCATCTCAGCCTGGCATTTAAAGTCCTCCACAATCTGGTCCCACTGTACCTTTCTAGGTAGTTCACACTATTCCCCTTCATACATTGTACTTTCTAGTCAATGTGGGTTTTTTTGGTGATTCCTTCAATTGGAATTTCTGTCTTTGTATCTTGGTACAAGCCATTTCCACACCTGGCCTGCCTCTTAGAATCCTTAGCTTACAGCTTACAGCTTCCTGCTGGTACCAACACTTTGCAAAACCTTCAGTAATTCTCTAGTTACTATTAATTGTCTGTGTATGTATTATTTCATATAGTAGAATGTAAGCTCCTTGAGGGTATGGTCTATCTTTCATGCTGTCTTTATCTCCCAGATGCCTAGCAAAGAAATGTGTTGAATAAGTTCTTGCTGAATTGAAATGAATACTTATCTCTAATTTATTTTCTTTTCCCTAAATATTTCACCCTTCTTGGGAAGTAACAAATTGGGAAAACATTTTTAAAAGTAAAGGTTCTGACAAAGGTCTCATTTCCAAAATATATAGAGAACTGACCCTAATTTATAAGAAACCAAACCATTCTCCAATTGATAAATGGTCGAAGGATATGAACAGACAATTCTCAGATGATGAAATTGAAACTATATCCACTCACATGAAAGAGTGTTCCAAATCACTACTGATCAGAGAAATGAAAATTAAGACAACTCTGAGATACCACTACACACCTGTCAGATTGGCTAAGATGACAGGAACAAATAATGATGAATGTTGGAGGGGATGTGGGAAAACTGGGACACTGATGCATTGTTGGTGGAGTTGTGAAAGAATCCAGCCATTCTGGAAAGCAATTTGGAACTATGCCCAAAAAGTTATCAAACTGTGCATACCGTTTGACCCAGCATTGCTGTTATTGGGCTTATATCCCAAAGAAATACTAAAGAAGGGAAAGGGACCTGTATGTGCCAGAATGTTTGTGGCAGCTCTTTTTGTTGTAGCTAGAAACTGGAAGATGAATGGATGTCCATCAATTGGAGAATGGTTGGGTAAATTATGGTATATGAAGGTTATGGAATATTATTGCTCTGTAAGAAATGACCAGCAGGAGGAATACAGAGAGGCTTGGAGAGACTTACATCAACTGATGCTGAGTGAAATGAACAGAACCAGAAGATCGCTGTGCACTTCAATGTTGTATGAAGATGTATTCTGATGGACGTGGAAATCTTCAACATAGAGAAGATCCAACTCACTTCCAGTTGATCAATGATGGACAGAAATAACTACACCCAGAGAAGGAACACTGGGAAGTGAATGTAAATTGTTAGCACTACTGTCTGTCTGCCCAGGTTACATATACCTTTGGAATCTAATGCTTATTGTGCAACAAGAAAATGGTATTTACACACATATATTGTATCTAGGTTATATTGTAACACATGTAAAATGTATGGGATTGCCTGTCATCGGGGGGAGGGAGTAGAAGGAGGGGGGGATAATTTGGAAAAATGAATACAAGGGATAATATTATAAAATATATATATAATAAAAAATAATAAAAAATATATTTCACCCTTCTTCTCACCTCCTATGTAAGGCTTTACCAACTTTCTATTTTTTTTTTCTTGGATTAATCACTGAATGTGAATCACTTCCCTATAATAAATTTACATTTTAAAAATACCTTCATTACAAAGGATGTCTTGGATACAACAGTAAGGAAAACATGCGACTTTTTTCCCTCTTAAAAATCTTTGCCCATTCTGAAATAAGATAAAATGATGAGCAATTTTGAAAATTCTAAAATATATAATAAAATACATATTTTTCACATATATCTTGTTTTATAAGTTATGTGTATATAACTATACATATTTACATAACTAGTTTATGAATACATAAAATGTCTAAAAATCCATTAAGATACAAAGAATATTTTATTAAATTTATACACATCAATGAAGATGAAATATTTAATGGAATCTTAGTATTCAAAGGAACTTTGGAGATCATCTAGTTCAGTCTCCTAATTTTACAGATGAGAAAACCAACGGGTAAGTGATTTGCTCAAAATCACAGAATTAATTCTTGCTAGATCTTAGGTTATAAACAGGGGTATGACATTCAAACTGTTCTCAGAAGTTGATTGTTAAATTTTCAAGGTAAGTACTTATATCTTGGAAATGGTCAAATGCTAGAAATCAGCAAATTTGAGTTATGTTTTGCTGATTGTCTAGACTTAATAAAGTGATAAATGTTAATTAGTTAAATAAATCATTAAGAGATTAAAATAAATACATTTTAGTAAAATGTAAATGAAATAAATGTTCAACTTAAGAGTGCCTTTTGCTTATATTTTCCAGAAAGAGCCAGTTGTTAACCATTTATCAGCAAATTCTGATTATAACAAGTCTTCTAATTCCCAGTCCAGTGTTTTTCTCATATACAACTCTTCCTCAACATTACATTGGAACTCTGCCATCAACATACCACCTGCTTTATACGATGCTCTCCCTTGGTCACTGTTTTCATCAAGCTATGTACCTCACACAGCTGTATTGCATTGTGGCTTGCTGTGCACCATGTGGAATGCATTTTTACCACTGGCTTCTGTGATAGAGGGCAGATTTTATAATCCCTTAAATTTGCCATTTGGGAATCTTTGTATTGTTTAATGGGACTCATCCGGTAGCTCACTCTGAAACATGAAGCAGGCAGTTGAAAATTCTTTTCAGGCCTCTAACATTCTTTGTCTGTAAGATAGGGCTACACCAGAGACACTGGTTATATCATGATACACTCCATTTCATGTGAAAGAGGGATTAACCTTGCTCTGCAACATCCCAAAGGACAGAAGCAGGTCAGCTGGATTATGGTTTGTCAGATGTATGTTGTAGGAGATAGGGATGAGACTAGAAGGCAGCTGAGTCCTTTTTCAAAAACTCTAAAATTCTGTGAAATGTAGAGAGGCTTTGGAATATCAAGTCAGAAAGGATCAATAGTATTCTTTTCCAGAAGAAATTAGTACTAAGATTAGGGAGCATAATTAATTTGTACAGAATCATAGAGTTGGTTGGTGTCAGAGTTGGGATGAGTGAGAATCAATGGCTCTTGACTCCTTGTTTCAGTGGGTTCCCCACTCTTACAGGAGGCTACCCCATTTCCTAGAGACTGAGGCAGAAGAAATTCCTAATTTAGGAAGAAACTGGATGTATTGGATTTGACAAAGGCCTATACATTTTCTATACCACAGAATTTTAGTATGGTTAGTTTGACTTAAGATATATTATCTCTTCTGTCCTCATTTTACAGTTGAGGAAACTCAGACATTGATTTACATATTCAGAACATTTCAGTTGATCAATTAACATTAATTAACGTTGATGATCAATTAATATTATTAGGGGCAATGAATGGTATGGTGAATAGAGCACTGGCCCTGGAATCAGGAAAACCTGAATTGAAATCTGATCTCAGATATGTACTAGTTATGTGACTGGCAAATCATTTAATTTTTGTTAATCTCAGTTTCCTCATCTATAAAATGGGGATAATAATAGTATCTGCCTCCCAAGTGATTATGAGAAACCAATGAGATAATAATTGTAAAGCATTTAGCACAGCGCCTGACACATAGTAAGCTCTATATAAATGTTATCTATTATTACTATCATCATTATCATAATTTGCCATGTGCCTACTATGTTCCAGGTACTGGATTAGGCACTAGGGATACAAAAGCAACAAGGAAATAGTTTTGTTCTCAGGGAGATTACATTTTATATTCTAGAGGTTCTTAATCTTTTATTTGTGAACTTGATTAAAATTTTATTGATAACAGTATCTCAATATAATTTTTTCCTTTGTAATCTTATGTATTTTATTTTATGCATTTAAAATATAATTCTAAGATAGGGGCCATAAGCTTCACTAGACTGCTAAGAATGTCCATGACAAATCAAAGGTTAAAAACCCTCATAATAGCATATGGATAAGTCATTATGATAGTAAAGAGAAATAGAATCATTTTGCTACAGGGTAATGCAATTACAGATTTACATTTATTTATAAAGCCTTGAATATAGAGGCTGCAATGGGCATTGTACTCAATGTGTCATAAAACTGTACTAATTGAAAAATTTCCTTATGCAGACAAACCAAAAAAAAAGAACCAAAATTGCCCCAAACCCAAAATATTCTAGAAATCCAAAATGTTGAAATGATGACTTTCAAGCTACATAGTATATTTTAAAGTATTCTTAAACATTGTGAGATATTCCTGAAGTGCAAAGGTGTTGGAGATATTGTATGAAATGGGACATAAAACCTCTTTGAAATTTATGTGGTAATTCTGAAACACAAGTTTTGCCAAATACCTGGCAGGTCTAAAGGGCATAGAAACTTCAGCCTGTCCTGGTGTCTGTCTCAAAAAATGCACCAAAGTGAACATTTTTAGCATGTTTCCTTTAGATATATGGTACAACATTCTGGGGTCACTTTTTTTTTTTTTTTTTTACAAATGGTGGTAGCAGTTGTTAAATTGTATGTTACATTCATTTGAAACACCCTGGTTAATTGTCTTATCCACATTTATGTTTTCAGAATTCTCAACCATCTGGGAACATGGCTTACAAGTGGAAAAAAATGCCTCTGAGCATTAAGGGGAAAAATATCCTTGTTCATAAGCCATGAAATTCTAGAGATTTTATTTAGAGCAGTGTCTTAGTCAAACGACCCACACTCCAGTTGTTTGAGTAAATTTTTTGAACTTTAGCATTCATTTTTGCCATTTGTGAAATGAAGCAACTGAACAATATGATCCCTAAGAATCCCTAAGAATCCCTAAGTTTTTTCTCTTTAATAGAAAAGAAAGTTTAAATTTTTTAAAAATTCTGAACAAGTAGCAAATAAAAGAAACATTTCCATTTCTAAATAAAACAGAAAAAAGATTTCTCTCAGTTCAAAGTATTTTTTCATTGTATTCATAATTTTCTTCTGCCTGCTCACATTTCCAGTCTGAATTCCTGAATTGGAGCTCTGTACTCTAGTCATATTCTGCTCCTTATACTGTTGGCTCAGTGAATAGAGTGCCAGGTCTGAGTTGGAAAGACTTACTTTCAGGAGTTCAAATCCAGCCTCAGATACTTACTAGCTATATGACCCTAGGTAAGTCACCTTACCCTGTGTGCCTTAGTTTCCTCACCTGTAAAATAAGCTGGAAAAGGAAATGGCAAACACTTCAGTATCTCTGACAAGTTTGATATGTTTGAAATCAATGACTGAATAACAACAATAACAACATACAGTTGGATGGTGTGGACAGATGAAATGGGTCTTAATATCAGGCCCTATCTCTTGAAGACATTCCTGGGTTTTGACTCAGTTTCCTCATGGCTTAATTTGGATTTTGACCTTGGCTCTGTGTCTCCTTCTCCATGTATGGTCCCAAACCCAGATCTGGCTCCATTCTTCATAGTGACCATAACAGACTCCAACCAGCTGTTGTCTATGACACTGTTAGCAAACTTCCTGCATGATCCCAGGTGTTTATTTGACCTTTTCTCATATTGTAGATGGGGAATGGGTTACTTGGGTACTAGGCTGCCCACTTGCCCAGAGGCTTGTCTGGCCCTATTTCCTTCTATGGGCATGGACTGTCTGGATTTTGAATCAGGTATGGGCTGCTTGTCTAGCCCCCTCTCCTTTATGGACCAGATATAGGATGCATTGATGATTATGGGGCTAGCTAGTTGACTCATTGTGACATGCCTGTAGTCAAGAAGATCTGAATTCAAATGTGGATTCAATAGCTGTGTATCCCTAGACAAATCACTTAATGTTGTTTCCTCAGTTTCCCCATCTGTAAAATGAGCAGGAGAAGTAAATGGCAAACTATTCCAGTACTTTCCCAAGAAAACCCTAATGGGGTCACCAAGAGTGCGACATAATTGAAATGGGTGAACAGCAACTCCAAATTTACAGATGGATACCTTTAAATTCTTTATGCTGAAGAACTCAATATTTCTAGGTTGTAAGCCACATCACATATCAGATCCTGTATTTAGGGATATAAAAGAGATATACAACTCAAACATTTACTGATAATAAATAAGAATTTCATGACCCGACATTCAGTTATAAAACCATGCAAGCTACAGTTTAAGAAGCTAGACACTTTATTCTATTGCTAGCTCTCTAGAATGGGTGCTGGGTTTTCCTAAAATCAGCAGCTGATTCTTGATAAGGAAGATCAGATAGGATTATCTGTTACTGTTTCTTGCAACTTCAACACATTAGGCAAAAAGTATCCTTTTGCAACTCCAGCTTCAATTTAAATAGCAGCCAGTAGGCTCCTGAAAGGTACCTATGGACTAAGGTTGGAGGCCTCTAGTGCTCATCTTGTACCTATTTTGCTATTATATTTTTTGTATATACCTATTTATGTACGGGCCTTCCCTGATTAGAAGATAAGTTTTGAACTGGGTCTTCAAAGGGAAAAGAGACACGTCCCAGCTTATTAAGTGCATGTGTGTGGAGGGGATGGGGGTAGCTGAGAGGTCTCCAGATTGTCCCGTCCTTTTTGTTGTCCCTGTATGAACAGATCAGTTCTGAGAAGAGCCTAAGGGAAAACTCAGGCTAGCAACAGGCGCAGACACCTCTAGTATGCATAAGCTGAGAAAATTGATGGAAGGCCCAAGATAAACACTGTGGGTAACCGCCCTCTGTCCTTGGAGCCAGGCCAGATGCAACCTGGTGCCTCCCCACATCCCCTTGATTGAAAAAAGGGTGGCAGTCAGCTGCAGAGTGAGGGAAGAGATGACAAAGGTTTCCTCTCTTCTCCTTCCCACTCCTTTTCTGGCAGGGGGAACCTGCAGGATGGTTTGGGCAGCAGAAATGTCTGTTCTGAAAGTTTCCTGGGGCAGTTTACTACAGAGCAATGATGTATGACGACTAGCACAAAAGAATTAGTGTTTCCTTTGCTGAACCGCCCGGAAGGAGCTTCCCAATGCTTCTTCCAGGGGTAAAGATTATGAGTTCTTGACCAGTCCTATTATGTCCAAAAGAATATGAACATGGAGTAGGTGTTGGGTGGTAGAAAGCCTTACTTTACCAGTTAACAAGGCAAAGTATTTAATATGAAACTTGGCCTTTTATAGCTTCTATTTCTCCTACACTGAAGCACTTATTCATGGAGTAGTTGACTTTAGAGTAAGTAGCAGGACACTAAGTTGTAAAAAGTTTACACAGTTCCTGATTTGTCTAGCAATCCAAGCAAGAGTCTCAATGGTCAAATGATGAATTGGAATTATCCTTTGTCTAGATTGGCTCTGAGATTGAGAGAAATCAAGGAAGGTGGTAATGAGGTCTAAAAGATAACAAAATTACCATTATAGTTCTTTCCCATGAGATCCTTATAGTCAAGTTAGATGAATCCAGATACAGGGAGGAAATTTTTAAGGATGTTTAAGGGAACAAATATGTCAGTAGGACATTCCATGGATATGGTGCTAAGGGCAAGAGTGAAGAATAGTTGGGAACAACTGACCTTTCTTGGTTTGATCTATCTGTTGAAATGATCAGTCATTTATGTCATTTTTTAAATTAAGGAAAATATTTAAATTGTCATATCACAGAATTCAGGGCTAGCAAATCATACAAAGCACAAATACATATATTAAGAATTTTTAAAAGTGAAAATTAAGATTTCTGGGACAGGGTTTCTGCAGAAAAAGGAAAGGGTTGTATGGGAAGGTCAATGGCACAGATTCAGAACTTGAAGGAAAATTGAATGGAGTCTAATAGCTCCCTCTTTTTATAAAGGAAGAAACTGAGGCCCTTACTTACCTGAAATACCACAGATAGAAAAAACAATAGTAGAATTGGGATTTGAACCTAGGTTTTCTGAGATCCTCAACCAGCATTCTATCCATTGTACCATGGAATACCACAGTCCTCTCTCATTTGTTCCTTCCCTAGATTTTCTTTTCCAAGATTTAATGTTTTCTCCATGTCTATGGTTACTAATATGTTTGGCAATTCCTAGAGATAGTCAATTTCTATTTCCAACAATTGTATGGGAGCCTTGCCTATTAATATAGCATCTATAATTCTGTATTGCAAGATGTGCTCTAAGGAGCAAAGGATCCAGCCAAAGACCTTGATCACCATTATAGTGCCCTAGAAGATCAGTTCTTTCTTGGGATTCACCCCTGCTTTTAGCCTCAAGGTCTTATTCTTTACCATTTTCCAAACCTCACTGGTCCTTATACCTGATACATTGAAATCTGTGATCTCTCTAGTCCCTGTGTTTGTTTGGCTACCCAGAGTTCAAAGATCAGTTTTATCCAACTTCCTAATAATGCATTTTGGTGCTTGGATCTAGAAAACACTTTGCCTTTTTTTCTTGATCACTCCATATCCCAAGACAAAGTAATGTATTTTCCAGGACTTCTCAACAATAGAAAAGATTGTTTAAAGAAATATCAAGATTAGGACTACAGGCAATTAAGACTGGGTGGAGAAGTAAATTACTATCTTAGACTGGGTGACAAATGAACTCTCTAAACTATTTTAAAGCAAAAGTTCATTGGGCCTAACCCATGATTCTCTTGGAGCAGATTTGCAGCCCTTGTAGCATTGTCTTTTAGATCCTAACCATAGAATGGTATCTCAAAATCCCTCATCCTTCTCTCTCTCTCTCTCTCTCTCTCTCTCTCTCTCTCTCTCTCTCTCTCTCTCTCTCTCTCTCTCTCTCTCTCTCTCTCTCTCTCTCTCTCTCTCTCTCTCTCTCTCCCTCTTTGTCTCTGTCTCTGGTCTCTGTCTCTCTTTCAAAATAGTCTCAAATTAACTTCCACTCAATCAGAAAGCTTCCTGGTTGTTAACAGGCTTGTTATTTTACCTACATTCCTATTTAATCACTTAGCACACTAGATAACTTTCCTCTCCCCACTCAAAGGAGAGAGGAAAGAGTAAAAAGAACTATCACAAAGAACATTTTCCCCCCATTACTCAAAAAGTAGAATTATTCATCTTGTGAAATTCACAAAAGGGCAGCTAAAGTGATGAAGTAGATAGAGTGCTATTCCTGGAGTCAGGGGGACCTAAGTTCAACTCTGACCTCAGACACTTATTAGCTGTTTGATATTGCCTCAGTTTCCTCATCTGTAAAATGAGCTAGAGAAGGAAATGGCAAACCATTCCAGTATTTTTGACCCCCCAATAGGTCATGAAGTGTCAGATATAACTGAAAATTGACTGAACAAAAAAAATCAAAAAAAACAATCCCTTTTTGTAAAAAAATAAGTAAGAGTCTGATTAAGTAGGTAAGACAACTCTGAACTATATTCTATCCTTCAGAAGTCTGGGCAGGAGTTCCTCTATGTAGAGATAGTTACCCAGTCAGTGTGATAGAATTGGGGAGGGGAGAAGAGGTTAAAGTTCCCAATATAGGAAGTTTAAAAATTTTCAGTGGGTTTTCAGAACAGTCTCAAGAACAGGGGAGATGTGGATGAGAGATGCATGTGAGAAGAGACAAGGCTAAGAGGTGGAATTAACAAGATGTTAGAGAAAGAACACCAGATGTTGACATCTGGTAGCAAGCAAGAGTATATGTGAAATCAAATAGAGATATAACAGAACAAATAAATGGAGCCCAGAGCTGTGAGAATACACCATGCAGAATGGAGTCTGCGATAGTTTTCAGGAAGTGACAACACTAGCCATCAATGAGAGTAACAACTCTCTGTCCCCCCACCCTCAAGCTGTGGTGACTGATGAAAACCATCTTTCTAAATTGGAGAAATCAACAGGTTAATTAGGAACACAATTAATACTCCTGAGAAGACATGTGTTTGGGGAGAGGGGAAGTATACATTTGGGAATAGATGCTGGAACAATTTAATACCTGATTCAATTTTCTGTTATTAAGTGATTGAATAGTGCCATAGTGGATAGTATGCTTCAAAGACTCTCAAAGCCATTTGTAAAATGGGAGTAATGATAGCCTTCATCTCACATGGTGGTGGTGAGAATCAAATGAAACCACATATATAAAATGTTTTGCAAGCTTTAAATATTTATGTAAGGTAATATGGGATCATTCTATTGTTTTTGCCCATGAAGATTATGTGGGTCGATATGGTTGTCTACATGTGTTTGAAGGGAGACAAGAATAAATTTTGTAGTGTCTCCTCCAAACTTTTTCCAGGGAATATTTTGATTTTTCTGTTAGGGGCAGAAGTTAGAGGCTGGCCACTCTGCTATCCTGGGAGAGAGAGAAAGAATGAGGGAGAGTATTGGGGTAGAATGATGTCTTTCTGCTCCCTTAAATATTGTTAGTTTTTGGGAAATAATTTCTAAATTCAATCTCAGCTCCTGATCACTATTCCTTAATGAGAAACAGAGTTGCCTTATGCTTGATGCTCTTCCTGTCAGATGCCAGTTATACAACAAATACATATCACAAATAGCAAAAAGCCCAATTATCCAAACTTCTATTTTGTGTAGAACATACTGTATTCTGCTTTGGAGCCAGCAGACAGAAATGAGATTAAAGTATACTATATATATTATATCTATGTAAATACCAGACAGTACACAGAATGAAGGAGCTCTCCCTTTGAAAGTGAGATACCTCTGCAAAAGATAATTAGAGAAAGACAAAGAGCAGAGAGAGACAGAGACAGGAGAGAGTCCCAGATATTATCTAAGGGGAAAATCCCTCAAAGTTTCTAATATAACAAGCTGGGGACAGGGACATGACTGAAATTCTACCAATTGGCTCTCCGGAGAGTTTTTCTTCCTTCTAGACCTGAGAGAGGTTAGAATCATGCATCTTATCTTTGAAACTAGAAGCCAAAAAAAGCTGGCTTTCTCTTCCAACTCCAACCTGTCTGCGACAGTGAGGAGAAAAGTCTTTATAATTAACTCCTTGAACCAAGGGTTACATTCCAATACTATGAATCTCTTATCTCTGTATCTTTGCACTGGATACTTGCAATGTCTGAAATGCATTCTCTCTCTGTCTGTCTCTCTCATTACCCTAGGAGGTTACCTTCTATCTACTCTGCATGCATTTTGTACATATTTTGTACATTTTTCTCCCTCATTAGATTGTGACCTTCCCAAGGTCAGAAGCTATTTTCTTTATCTTTGCATCCCCAGAATATATCATGGTGCCTTGTATATATTAAACTCTCAAAAAATGCTTGATTGGTTAAATTAGTAAGCAAATTGAATGGTTGAAGGTCAAAGTCTGTCTGAATTGGACAAGACATATTAGAATGAAACATAGGATCTCTGCAACAGGCTGTCCATCTACTTTTTTTTTTTTTTTTTTTTGAGGCTGGGGTTAAGTGACTTGCCCAGGGTCACACAGCTAGGAAGTGTTAAGTGCCTGAGACCAAATTTGACCAAATCCTGAATTCAGGGCTGGTGCTCTATCCACTGCGCCACCTAGCTGCCCCCAACAGGCTCTCCATCTAAATAGAGCTAGGTGCCAAAAATGAATCATGCATACACACTTGGGAGAAAGTTGTGCTACTTTATAAAGTTGGAAGATGGATTTTGTATGTTAAAAAAATCCCATTAATCTAGAACCCAAACACTTGAGCCCTCAGCTGCTGGATTTCTTAGGCCCTTGGGTGCTAGGAGGAGGAAGAAGAGAAGAAAGAAGATGAAGAAGGAGAAGGGGAATAAGATGACAAAGAAGAAATAGAAGAAGAGCAAAAGAAACATCACAAGTCAATAAGCTGATACATTAGGTGATTTTTCAGAGAAACAAACAAAAAACAACTACTAGTGTATGTCCCCCCTGAGCCCAGTAGACCAGGGTTAATAACTCAAGAATTTCTACCCCTCAGTTACCTCTGTCCTTCCTTTCAAAGCCTTCCTCATTTTTCCTACCTTCTCTGCCTCTGGCTTTTTGACCCAGAGCTGCAGATGATGGGGTAGAAGGAGCTTTGGAGACCCCAGAGGCCTCCTTCGGTATATATGTTGCTGGGGAAGTGGGCTTGGGGGTCCTTGAATCCCCATTCCCCTCCCCATCCACTGCTGCATTTGTAATATTAAAGTGCACATTTTGAAAGCCACCCCCCCAAAAAAAAAAAAAACTACTAGTGTATTTCCCAGGATCATGTTATTGTACATTTCTTCCTATTATCTACAACAAGAGTCTTGGACAATAATTAGAATATTCAAAAACCAGAACTCCAAGTCCCTGCATAATCCTGAAGCATAAAAAAAAATTATATTGCATTTCCATGACTTAGCAAATTAGGAAGATGTATGACCTCTTTTTAGAAAGATTTTCAGCAAGAAAGATTAAAGCAGTATTTTTTGCTTTTGTTTAATTAAGGGACAGGAGAGGACAATAATGGAAGTTAAGAGACCAGTTTTAATCCTTGACTCTTACTTCCAACTAGCTAGCAAACCTTTCCATCAGTCTAAGCCTCAGTTGCCTGAGCTGTAAAGTTAGGGAGAGGATAGGTTTGGAGGAAATTATTTTTCAGGTCTTTTCCAGCTCTAAGAATTAGTGTGATAGAGAAGAAAGATCTTTTCCCTTAGAACACCTAAATTTAGACTTGGACCCACTGTTTTTTAGTTGTGTATCTGAGAAAGGTATTTACATTTTCTGTCTCAATTTTCTCCTCTGTAAAATGAGAGTGATTCTTGAATTAACTACCACCCAGGACTATTACAAAGAAGGCTCTTTGTAAAAGTTTAAATACTATGCAAATGTGACTATTATTATTATCAACATTAGAATGCTCTTCAAATCCTTTTAGAGGCTTTCTGCAGAGCCCCAGGAGACAAGGGGTTAACCTGTTTGGCAGCCCCGACAGAGGCTAGCAGAGGGGCAGCCAAGTCTGGGCTTTGTGGCTCCACTCTCAGCTGTCTGGGGGGCCAGCTGGGGAAGTGATACGGACAGCTGGGATAGTGCTGCCTCAGATTTACTAACTGGTATCCTTAACAAGTTGGACCCAGAGCAGGGAAGGCGAGGCAAGACTGCGGTTTGGTCTGAGCCAATTGAACCAAACCGCAATATGGAGAGATGACAAATAAACTAAGTGGGGCAGTCAGAAGGAACTGTGCATATGGGTCGCCACCAAGAAGAGAGACTGAGTGCTCCAAAGAATCACCAGGAGGCAGAAAAGCGGGTGGGCTAGTTTTGGACTTAGATGATTTGGGTTCAAATCCCAATTCTTCAACTTGCTATTCTTGTGAATCAATTCATTTCTCTGTACCTTAGCTTTTCATCTGAAAGGTCCCTAAAAACCTGTTCTATCTTTTCATCTTTGCTCCTTTCCTATGAATCCTTCCCAAAACACCCCCACCCAACTCCATGCTAAAAATTTAAGAGAACTACAGCTTGAAGTAGTTAACATTTCTATGGGTCAGGCACTGTGGTAAGTGATTTATATTATTATCTTATTTAGTCCTGACAATAACCTAGAAAAGTAGGTGCTATTATGATTCCCATTTTACAGTTGAGGAAACTGAGGCAAATGGCGGTATCACAAAGCTTGTATGTGTCTAAGGTCAAATTCAAACTTCACTATCCACATGTACCTAGTCAAAAGACCTACATTTGAATCTTGACTCAGAATTACTATTTATTGGATAAATTCCTAAATCCCTTTGGACTTCATTTTTGGCATTTAAAAAATAAGGGTGTTGACCTATATGTATATAATGTCCTTTCCATCTTAAGCTTTTTGATCCCATCATGATCTTTACCTAAGTCTGAGTAAGCCAATATAAGTTAATTAACCAAAATATATTATTTTTTAACCAGTCCAGTAAATATAGTTCATGCTGGTAGACTTTAGCAAACCTGGGACTGACATTCATGATTGGATCAGGACATTCAGGTGACATTGCATGAGAATGATGGTGAACAGAAAATATGCTTCACTGAGCTGAAGGAAGAAGAAAGAGGAGTTTCACATACAGTTAAAAATGTCAATTTATGGTATTACATGATCAGTACTTTAGAAAAGTGGAATACCAAGTGCTAGGTTCTTTCTGAAGAAGAAGTTCATTATTAGTCTCAGGGATGAAAAAAGTATACCTAGTAGAGTTAACACTTTCATTAGAAGGAGAGATTTTTAAAGGTGAGTGAAAATAAACATATTGCTTTATCCATCCTTACCAAAGGAGGAATTATCAGACATTTGTTAACCTGATCAAAGGAAAGTGACTTTTCTCCCCTTTGTAAACCCACAGTTCAGGCTGCAGTCAAAGGGGATTGCAACAACCCTTGGCAAGGCGCTGGAAAAATTTTCCTCTGGAGAATGACTTCTAATACTTTCCTCCACGACTTTAATTTTTCCACAGCACATCCCAGAAAAGCTAAGAACTTCCTTCCCTTGTCTCTCTCAACCAAGTCTCATCAAATGCACTTTCCACTGGAGATACTAGTTAATGAAACCAGTGAAGTAAAATGGACTTGACTTGGTAGAAAGACTTTTTTAGCTGATAATCAGGTTGCTTCAAACATTGTACAACTCTGGAACTACTGGTAGAGAAGAAAAATAGATTTTTCATTATTTGCAAGAATGTAAGATTAATTCAACTTTGTTTAGAGAGGGCTTCTTTCTTCATAGTTTGTGAAATTTCCTTTGTTATTTCTCAGTAGGTTTTATTCTGGAAGTTATCAAAGTTTTGGAAAAAATACAAGATCATTTGGCAAACATGCTTTTAACTGTGTATTTTTGTCTTTCTTACTTTTAAGAGACAACAAGAAGGGAAAGTTTCTACCTTAAATCAAAGGGTTGTCATTGGAAATTCTTGACAGGAAAAGTGGCTGGATGTACAGAGGCCATGATTTCTTTTTGCCATCAAAAATCAGACACTAATCAGTCTTGAGACTCCCCTGGGTACCTAACATTATACTAGGTGCTTTGGTAATTAAAGAGGACATACAAAATATTATCTAAGGTGTCAGGGAGTTCACCATTTGTTGAGGAGTTAAGAAACAGTGCAATAATTAGCAAACAATAAAAACCAGGATATAACCAAATCTTACTGAGGATTTTCATTCAAAAATTTTTATTAAACCCCTATTGTGTGCAGAGTACATTGTGCTAGGCTTTGGAGAGATCCAATTATACTTGACAGTCTTCTGCTCTCATGGAGCTAGCAGTCTAAGAGGATGGTAAGAACCCATTACAAAAAATTCTAAATTATGACATGTGAGCATTATCTTAGAAATGTAGAAAAGTTCTAGGTGCTCTCTGCAGAAGCTGACTACCAACAACAGGATGGTAAAAAGATTCATGGTAGAGGTGACATTCTCATTGGGTTTTAAAGAATAGGCATGATTTCACAAGATAAAAAGAAAGAAGGAGGACATTCTGAGCATAGGAATGGATCATGGAACAAGTTTCTTTCTTTAAAAAAAATGTACTTAGTTTTCAACATTTACTTTTTAAGATTTTGATTTCAATTTTTTTTCTCTCTCTCTTCTTCCCTTCCTCTCCCCAAGAAGGCAATCGTTCTCATGTAGATTACACATATACAATTATAATAAACATATCCTGGAAAAAGTTTCAGTGGGCCTTATAATTACATAACATTTTTTTAAAAAATATAGGACTTAAGAGAATCACTCTCTCCATCAAGGCTTTCATAATACCCCTTATCTAGATCTCTCTCTCTTTTCTCTGAATTTTCATTAGATTTTTAGATTTTTTTTTTATCCTGTTCTGTTATGTATTAGAACCATCTGTATTCTTCCCTTTTTGCCTCTATTATATTGAAAACTAATACATCTGGGACCATGTTTAATATCTCTTCAAATATTGCTGGCTCATTATCCAGGCTATGTAAGAACATTTCCTCTCCTATATTCAATACAGTGCTCTATAAATATTAGGTGCTTAATAAATGTTTGTTATGTGTATGAATGAATGACTTTTGATGGAAACATTATTACCTTTTACATAGTAGTTTACTGATGCTAATTCACATTCAGGTTGGATTTTGCTAGGGTCACTGGTTTTTCTTCTGTCATAGCTATAGTTTCCCTACCCCATCTTGTATTCATATAACTTTTCAAAATGCTATTTGAAATTTTATTATAACCTTTCTATCATAAAGATCTCAAAGCTACTTATAGCTTGCATTGCTTGGCAACCAGTATTTCTTTCTATTATTCTCATTTTGGAGGTAGGCGGCTATGCTAAGGGAAGCCTAGCAACCACCACAAGAACCCATCAGCCAGGAGTGAGACTTGAGATTACTGAACTAGAGTCCAGTGTCTTGATCATTAGGAACATTTCTATAGATTTGATGTTTACAAAATGGAATTTTCCTCCCAACAACCTGTCAGAGTAGGTTGCAAAAATATTTTCTCCATTTTACAGGTGAAGAAATTAGTCTGGAGAAGGAAACTAATAGGGTCAAGGAAAGCCAAACTCACTTCAGACATTTAATAGCTACATGTAATCCTTTAATCACTTTGGACTTCAGTTTTCTCATCATCTGTGAAATAAAAATAATGCTGTCTATTTTCCAGGATCATTGTGAGGATCAAATGAAATAGTATCTGTAAAATGCCTTACAAACTTGGAAGTGTTACATAAATTCAAGTAGCTGTTTTCATCATCTTTACTATCATCATCATCATTAGTGTTAGTCTAAGTAAATCTAGGACTTTAAAAAGATGCTTAGAAAAATAGGAGTTTTAATGAAAATAAATTATGATAAGTTTATGTTATATTTCTTCAGATTATTGATGTTTGTTGTCTATGATGGAAAAACAAACAGATTCAGGGCATTCTCCAAGAGAAGAAAGCAAGATGCATTTACTACTGGTCATTCCCATTACCACCATGCAAAAGATCAAAGGAAACTTCCTCTTCCCTCAACAACAAAGTCCTACATTAATTAAGTATGTATTGTGTCAGAGTATCATGGAATTCACTGGTACATAATGATTTACAAAGACAAATACAAAGGAACTTACTATATGGTGAGAAGGATCCTGGATACTTAATCCTAACAGAACAGTAAATATAAAATGATATATGAAGTTATTGACCTGACAGGTACTTTCCAATTTTCTTATTTAACAAAGGATCTTACTATATAATGAGAGAGATCTACATACCCAATCATAACAGAATAAGAAGTACAAAATGATATATGAAGTTGTTGACTTGGAAGATTGTTTTTCCAGTTCTTTTATTTTGCAGATGAAGAAACAGCCCCAGAGAAGGGGAAAAATTTGTCCAGTGTCACTCAGCTAACTAGTAGGATATTTAAAACTAGAACTCAGCTTTCTTGACTTCAGTCCAGTGTTCTTTTAATCATATTGCAGTTTTAAATAGCTTTAAAATATAGGAGCTACTCTTTGGAAGGCAATTGGGCCTTGAAATCTTAGCTATGCATTTCTGTGCCATAAGTCTGGTTTTTAGTGGCCCACCAGCTTTTTTTTTTAATCATATTTTACTACACGGTGAGAAGAGTTATACATAGAGAACTAAATGATTGGTTCTGGTTGATACAAGTTAATATCTAAGATTGGCTTTTACATTTTCTACCTATTAATTTTAGTGCCTTCCCTCTGGGATTATCTCCTTTTTGTCTTGCCTATATTTCGATTGTAAATTGTTTACTTAGTGTCTCCTCATTAGTCTGGGAGCTACTTAAGATGCTTTTTTTGTTTTGTTTAGTTTTGCCATTCTTTGTATCCTCATACGAGGCACATAGTAGATGCTTATTGACTTGGCTTGACCCCTAGGGTAGAGAATCTTGGCCCTCAAGGACCCTCAGAAATTTTGGTCTGAGTTTAACAATCTCTAGTTCCAATCTGAAGATGAAAAGCTACTTTGTACAGTGACCCAATCAATCCACAAGCCAGTTCCATGGTCAAGTCTTCTTCAAATCATTCCATTCACATAAGACTTCTTGGTTGATTTGGGGTGCAGAGATAATAAGACTAATTTGAATCTATGTTCAAAAACTTTAAAGTCCTTTGTCTTGCTCTCTTTTCCCTTATAATATTTTACATTATATCATACTTATTTGTGTGTATGACCTATTTCCCCTATTAGAGCATAAACTTTTTGAAAGGATAGTCTAAGATTTGTTCAATTTTATGTCTCCAGTGCTTACCGTGATCCTTCAGTCCACTGTACACATTTGCTAGGGACCTGTGATTTAACCACTATAGGAAATTCCCAATGTGGAAATTCAAGGCTTTCAAGGAGACTCCATATTGATATGAGTTTACTTTTTATATTTTTTAAATTAATTTTCATATACACACCTCAGAATTCAAGAGCAGGGACTATTTTTGTCTTTATATTCTCAGCATGTAACACAGCACCTCGTCCATTTTGTGTGTGTGTGAGCTCTTCAATACTTCCATAAATTTATGGTTGAATCTAGAACTCCTTTTCCCCTTCCCCATTGGTGTAGGCTTCTTGATTATAAACAGAAATTTGCTTATCTATATGTGGAGACAAGACCCATTATAAAAGTACATACAAGAAATAAACAAAATTTAAGGAGAGCCGAAAGGCTCCTGAGAGTAACTAATTCCAGTGGGCCAGCTAGCTCTGGGGCAAGTGAAAAGGAGAAAGAGAAGATGGGATAAATTCACCAATAGTGGTCAGGGAAACCAAAAGATTCTACCTTAGCAGGTCACTTTTTCAGCAAGTCATTGAGTTAACCAAGACTTTAAATTCTCATGATTGTATTTAGTAGTTTGGGATGACATCACTTCATATTCAGCTACCATTAATGCCGATGCGGGTTCTCATTCTGGGCCTCCTTTTTTTTTTTTTTTTTTTTAAAGTAGGACTCAATTCTGTAAATTGATTCTGCCTTTCATGATTTTCCTGGACAGCTTGATTTTAATAGGGGAATACTGACAAAAGAAGGCAAAAGAATATAAAAAGGGGGAGTGTGAAGATTTGTTAAGACGAACTTTGTGCACGCGTCATAATTTCAAGCTTGGCTAACCTGTGAGTATAGAAACTAGGAAGTTTATGGTGACCGTGAAATTTAATACCAGTCACCTTCTCATTTGGTGGATGAATTATTACTGATTGTCTGAGATTGTGTGAACTTTCTTGTTGCACTTACAAATGGACTTTAAATACCTTTTATAAAAGGAAATCATGACTCATTGTGGTGTTTGTTTTATGCTGTGTTGTTTTGAGGATACACTGTCCAAATATCCTAATTTACTTAAAAGCACTTGGGGTCTAATAATAATTGCTGCCATTGGGCTGTAAATAAGAATTATAGGTACTTTTTTTTTTTTAACCAAAAACATCTTTTTTTTTTTTTTTTTAATGCGGGGAGTTTTGATTATGGAGTAATGAACATAATGTTTATGCTGGAAACAGATTAAGAGAAATCTTTTGCATGTCTCTGGTAAGGACTGGTCTGCTATGGATCAAATGCCCCCAGAGTCAGGAGAAAGGAACAGAAAATGCAAGACTTGAAGTCTGACTTGAAGTCACTGGGGGAAAAAAAAAATTAAGAGACTGCTTCATAGGTAGAGCTCCCCTGAAGTGAAATGAGCTACTTTGGAATTTAATGGTACCTTTTCATTGGAAGTCTTCCTCCAGAATCTAAGTGACCATTTATTGGGAAGGACTTCTTTTCCAGCTCAGGGATGAAATAGCCACTGAGATCCTCTCCATCCCTAATATTCAGCCATTCTGTGTTGTTGTTGTTGTTTTTTATTCAGATCTGCAGGAATCCTCTTCTATTTGAATTTGATAGCAGTCATCCAGAACATAGAATTCTGCTTACAACTACCAGTCAAAGACACACATACTGGGCAGGAAGAAGAATCGAATACTGTTGTAATGTTATATCATGGTAGCTGTGACTGTGTTTTTTATGGTTACCCCATTAGACCACAAACTCTGACAGGACCTACCTAGATGGAAAGATTTTTTAATCCAGGGTGGGCAACAAACCATTGGGACTCTTGTTGGAGACCAACTTAATTAAGTATTGAGAAGAAATTTGTCGTTTCCAGACAGAAATTAGATGGTGAAATTTTTTGGCTTTAACAACTCACAAAAGAGACAAATGTTTGATGGAATCTCTTTCTGTTTCTGCAGAAGGATGATGAAAATTCAATCATGAATGATTCATTGTGACACCATTTAGGTTTTTTTTTTGGAAAAGACACTGGAGTAGTTTGTCTTTCCTTCTTGAGCTTATTTTTATAGGTGAGGAATTGAGGTAAATGGGATTAAGTGAGTTTCCCAAGGTCACATGGCTAGTAAGTATCTGAAAACAGATTTGAATTCTGATTTTCCAGACTCTAGGACTGACACTATCCATTGTGCTAAGGAGCATAGCTGCCTAGAAGATGGGGTAAGAATGTATTAAGATTTTGTGACCTACTGGCATTATATGCTGACTTCTTAACATGTGCTCTGATGGGGCAGTGGAAAAATTCACACATTACCTGTGGAAAAGTTGCAATCTGCATTAGAGAATGGATTTGGGTGAAGTCACAACACTGAGTGTCAAAGTCAGCAAGGAAGCGGAATGTGAATTCTAATAGTTGATCCTTGCTTAGTCACCTCAGATTTCTTAAATTTGAATCCTGATTTTGCTCCTTGCTCTTTGTATAGTTTTGGTTAAATCATTTAAACTTCTATGAACCTCAGTCTCTTCATTTGTAAAATGAGACAATTGGACTAGATATTTAACCAAACAAGTTTTCAATTCTGTGCTCATTCAGAGAATCAGTTTTCTAGGTTCCTTCACTTCTTTTATTCCCAATTTTTCTAGATGATGCACTCATTATCATCATTAATGGAAGTTTTAGGCTAATGAAAGAAAAGATGACTTATTTGTCACTCAAATAAAATTATTTTGCTTCTTTGGCCATAAATCTGATGAAAGACTTGATGGGGGAGGAATCTAGTCCCTCTTATTTGACTTATGATATTCATATTCTCTATGGTTTCTGTGCTATCTGTGCCAATTATTACTAAGAATAATTGGCAGATGGTTAAACATCTCAGGCAAGAAGCATATCACTCTGACTTTTAAGCCTTTGGGTTCTATTGAAATATGGGAAAAGAAAATAGGAAGGTCTGACAGCTAGGAAGCAAACACTTGATAAAAGACTGTGCTTTAAAAAATTGCTTGCAAGGAATAGTCAGTGGAGTAAAGGAGAATAAAATATAGAAACAATACTGTACTAAGAATTGGGAAACAGGAGTCTCATCCCAGCTCTTCTGTTACTTAGCCATGGTAAATCATTCCCTCCATGGATGCATTTTCCTTACTTATAATTGGATTAAATCAGGGATTCTTGAACTTTTTTTGCATGTGTCACAGACCCCTTCTCAGGGTAATGTAGGATTACAAAAGAAACCAATTATATTGAAATAAAGATGCATTTTCTTTTCCTATTGAAGTTCATCAATCCCTTGAGATTTATCCACAGACTCTTTGGAGTTTAATTCCAAGTGATTTATCCCAGGTTAAGAATACTTCTTAGATAAATTCTCTGAACCTTTCCATTTATATGAGTTGATGGGGGAAATGGAAGGTATGCTAAGGAAGCAGAAACAAAAAAATCAAACTCTATGAAGAGGGTATATTTAATGGAAACTGCCTGGAGGTGAATACAATGGCTTACTGGAAGAGGATCTAGGTTTAACTTTGGAGGTCTGGGATCGATGGGCAGTGCTTCATCCCAGAAGGGCATCTACAGAGGACAAGGTCAGAGAAGGGTTTGTTCCACTCGGTTCAATAAAGGGAGGTTTTATTGGGGTGTTGCTGGCAGATGTGAGGAGGGATGTGTGTGCTTTTGTGTTGTTTTCTCTCTCTTTGAGAGCTGGTTCTGGTATTTTTCTTGTCTTTGAAGTCTGCACAGGAAGTTTGGGTTATAGGAGCCTTGCTACTCAAGACCATCCAAGTGCCCCAAAGCATATGCCAAACTAGGAAGCCAACAGCAATGCAAAATGCTGGCCCGTGGGCTGGAAAAGGAGAGAGGGAAGAATGGCATGTCCTGGCCCAGTGGCAAGGAAGCTGGAGGTTGGGTACCTTGAGAGATGGGAACAGCCATGGTTACAAGTCAGTCACTTAGGATTTCCTTAGCAGGGCCTATTTGTGTAACCTCAGAGGTACCTGGCCATGACCCAGTGTGGTAAGAACATTTCTGTGAGAATCTGGACCACAGTCACTGTGGAAAATCGTGTTGCCTCATCGTGGAAAGATTTTTATAATCTGTAATTTGCTATAGGCCAGCCATCTTCCACTGATAGCTTTGAAAAAAATTTCAAAAAATAAATTTAGAGTCAATGTGCAATAAAAACTTTATGTGCCATAAAAATTGTTTCTTTGGGACAGCATTGGGATGCTTGTCTGATGCCACATCTTCTGGAGCCTGTGTTTAGTGATGTGTTGATTTAGTTCCTTGCTCAGAGCCAAGAGAAATAAATAACCCCATTTTTTTTTTCCTTTGGATCTAGTAATATGCTGCGTGGATGGCCAAGGGATTTAAGATCAAAGGGTTTCATCCCCTTGTCAAGGGTGAGTGGTTGAATGATGCACCTTCGTGTGTTAGAGCTGTAAACGGTCTGACAGAAGAGAGCCCAACAGTCATTCAACATGGAGAGACAGGCAGGCAATGCTGGAAACGCTGTCGTAGATTGGCTGGGGCTCCACATCCATCCATTTGAAGTGGGTCAGAGGAAGTCAGAATGTTCCATTTGCAGAGTCTTCATTTGTTAGGATTATGCTGACCGAAATTAATTAGGCTTGGCTCCTGCAGTGAGGTCGGCTTTTTATTTACTCAGCTTTTAAACTCCTCTGGAGAAACCATACTGAATCAATTCAAACCAGATAAGATGTGTACAATGCCTGAAAACCAATGTTTTTTCCAGTGTTCTGCCATTCTCCTATCTGGAGGAAATCAAAACTCTTTGTCATGTAAGTGAGGCTGCAGAAATCCAGCCTCCTCCCAGTCCCCAGTGAGGGACCTAAACCTGAGGATCCTCACTGCCTACCTTTCTCTTAAAGCCTTCTGTATTATTAGCTGTCAGCTCTCCATCTCCTTGGTTTGTTGACCCTGGAGCCCTGGGAAGTGTTCCTACTTAACAAGGCAGACATTTTCCTCAGCCAATGTTGACTTTTAGAAGCTTTTTAAACCCTTAAAATAGTAAAGCAATGCAGAAGCTATACGCAAGCTATCAAACCCAGGTAGGCCTCCTGAGTAGAAAAATAAAGAGCTAAAATGGAAAAAAAAAAAAAAAAAAAAAAAAAAAGAAGAGTAGAATGTTACAAAAGAGTTTGAAGTCTTTGGTTATTATAAATTCAGGACAAAAACCTAGCTCATGAAGGTCAGAAATCTCCATTGCATTTTTTTTTTTCTTTTTGATTTTCTGCTATTTTGAACTTAACCACAAACAAGAACATTTTCACCTTCAAAGGAGAATAGAAAGATAATTTCTCAGCATTTACTTTCATTGCCTCATTGACACATTTCTTTCTTCTTTTTGAGGGAAAATTTTATCCTTAACCACTCTCTCCCTAATCTCTGCCCCTCTAAAACCCACCTCATTTGTAACAAATTTGATAGTCAACAACAAATCAGTCACTTAAAGCACATTTAGTACACATATTTGTATGCAGCAGGTGCAACAAATCCAGTTATTGGCCTGTCCAACAATATTTGTCTCATTCTTCATCTTTCTGTTAATAAGTGGGAAACATGCTTAAATCTTGGTCCCCTGGAGTTGTAATTGGTCATTTTATTGATCAGAATTTTAAAATTTTTTTATTTCATAATGTTGTGGTCATTGAATGGATTGTCCTATTAGTTGCACTCACTTTACTCTGTACTAGTTCATATAAATCTTCCCAAGTTTCTCGAAATTGACCTCTTTATTTCTCATGGCACAATAATATTTTATTGCATTAATATGCTGTAATTTTCCTGCTCCCAAATTGTGGCCATTTCCTTAATTTTTGGCTATTTGCTAATGCTACTATAAACATTTTTGTGCATATGAATCTTTTCCTTCTATCTTTTATCTCTTTGAAGTATATACCTAGAAGTGATACTTTTGGATTAAAAAAGCATGTGTAGTTTGATAACTTCGGGGGTATAATGAGGAATGGATTTCCAAAATGAATAGATGAATTAGCAAGCCATATAAGTGAAATACCATATACCTAATGGAATACCAGCAGTATATTAATAAGGCTGCCCTCTGTACTCATTCAAATAACTGTCATTTTATATTTTGAAATATGATTTAAAATATTATATATCTTAGGCAGCTAAGTGCTGCAGTGGATAGAGGACCAGCCCTGAAGTCAGGAGGACCTGAGTTCAAATCTGACCTCACATACTTAACACTTCTTAGTTGTGTAACCCTGGACAAGTCACTTAACTCCAATTGCCTCAGCAAACAAAACAAAACAAATAAACTATATAATGGATATTTGTTTTTATCAATTCTTTCCCTTCTAATTTTTAACTGCATTGATTTTATGTATGCAAAACCATTTCAATTTTGTGCAATCAAAATTGTCCATTTTATTTCCTGTGATAATTTCTCTCCCTTAGATAATTTAGAATTCTGCTCACTTAGGTCTCTCCTTCTCTGTTATTCTAATTTTTAAAACAATAGTATCTTTATCTAGGTAATGTATCTGTTTGAAGCTTATTGTGTTTTGTGGTGTGACATCCTGGTCAAATTGTGGTTTCTAAGCTATTTCTTTCCAGTTTTCCCCAGCAGTTTTTATTGACTAGTGAACTCTTATCTTAGTACTTGGGAGTTTTTCAATTTGTTGAATTCTATATTTATTATTACCATATTCTTCTGCTTCTGGATCTTGTATTTCTTATTCCATCCTATTGGTCAACTATGGGTCAACTTATGAGGTCTTGCTGGTCCACGGACTCTCAGCCATTCACCTGGGTGCAGGCTGCTTTCCAGGTAGGGACTATTTTCCTGGGCCCTCAACTTCTGATAGTTTTCATGTAGTATTAGATGAGATGAAAAAACTATAGAACTTTCTCTTTAGATTTCTTGATCAATATTTAATCTTGTGCCTTTTCTAGAACATTTTTGTAGTAAATGTGAGAAATTTCTCTTGATCTTTCATATCATCTTAACCAAAGATTCAATTGTGTCCTTAGCACTGCATTTAAAAAAAAATATTCAACTAGCTCAAAGTTCCCACATTATAAAGGTAAGGAAAATGAGACATTGAAAGTCTTCAAAAGAGTTGCCAAAAAACAAACACAAATTAAGATAGTCCATGGATGGGTCAAAACTTTGATCAATTCTTCTCCCTTTTAATCTGTCTCTTTGTATCTCTGGATTTCTTAAAATGCCAGTTTTAAATATTATTTTCTACCCAAGGCCTTGATCAAATCCTGGTCTCATAAGCTGCTAGTGTCACTGCTTTAAAATAAATTATATAGTATTTTTTGATGTAGGGATCTTTTTTTTTTCCCTTTGAAAATATATTCTCCCCATTTTGCCAAGACAGAAGTGTAGTGGCTATTCCCAGGCCAGATTTCACTACTTATTGGCATAGAAACTTTCTGTTTCTGACCTAGATTGGATTGCCCTTTCTTAGACAACATGTTCCCTCCTTTCTCTCCTCCTTGCTTTTGTGGCCTGCCCATTTTGTTCTAATACTTAATGTTGATAGTCGATTAGCTTTGTTTTCCTGTACCTCAGAAACCAAACAATCCATAACCATCCTCAGTCTCCTCAGTAGCAGGGATTTCACCATCACAACTGATTGTTAAATACATACACACACAAATACACACACACACATACACATGTCTTATAAATATCATTATAAGGACATGTTGCTCCTTATAGATTGCTAGCTTTCTGAGGGAAGGAACAATTTCATTCTAATCTTTGTGTCCCCAGAACCTAGCCTACTGTCTAACTATTGATTGCCAATGTCTAAGACCTTTTCTAGTTCCCAATAGGTGAATAAATTAGTGAATAAAAAATCCAAACAAAAGCTAGAAAAGAGAAAAATATGGGTTAAACTCTTCCATTATTAACTGGTAAAACTTTTTCATATAGAAGTGTACTGTCCTAAACTGTTCTCAATCTAATCTAAAAATATATAATACATATATATTATATATTAGATTGATAAGACAGTCTCTCTCTCTCTCTTTCTCTCTCTGTATATATATATATATATATATATATATACATATATATATATATATGTATAAAACTTCATTCTTTTATGCATACATTTTCATATAAATTGCAGTCTTGCCTTAGATGGAAACCTCTCCTAACTCTATTATTACCTTTAAGTGGGCAGACTTCTAACTCAATGATTTGCTAAATAAGACTTTCTGCCTTCTGTTAAAGTGATAGGGAATTGCTTGACGTACACTGTCCCATTTTTTTCCTCCCTAAGAACTCATTTAGCTGATTGATATAATGATATTCCTCCTACGAGGAGATCATATGTCCTCTGCAACTTAGATGGTCTTTGAGAGTTACTGAGACTCAACAAGACAACCAAGTGATCTTGTGAATCACAGACATGCTATCCATTCCCAGGTCTGTTTTTTAAAGATTTCTAGCTTTGTACAACTAGGGAGTTGTATGCCATAGACAAAGTATACCATAGACTACCCCAGAACATCTCCAACAGCATGAAGGGGCAAAAGAGGATGACTGTAGAGGAATAGTTGAATAATGCATGAAATACTAATAGAGAATGCGTAATGTTATTAAATAGTTATACTTAAAACAAAACAAAACAAAACAAAAACAACTTAGAGTTACCAAAGCAATTGACCTTTGCAGCTGACAGATTCACACAATAAAGGTGGAAATATGGTATAGGTGGATGGCAAATAATGACCTTGCCTTCTTAGTTTTGCTTCTGTTTTTGACCAAATTGTTTTGCAGCTGAACCTGACTGCTTTGGGTTGAATTTTAGTTAGTGAAACTATATATGGGGTGTCCCAAAAGTCTTAGTTCTATTTTGAACTTTAATAGTTTAAAGATGGGAGGGGAGGGAAAGAGAAGTGTGAATAATCTAAAAATGGGAAGGAAAGAGCAATTCACTAGCTTAAGCCAGCACCAAGATTTTTTTGAACCTCTTGTATAATAACATAAAATAATGCAGCTTCATCTTGATGCCAGCTATGAAATGGATGGTGACAGAGAAAGATGATGAAAGCAAAGGATATAACAGAGAGGCAGAGAAAGAAAAGAAGAGAAAGAGACTGGAGAGCCAGAATGATACAGGAAGACAAGGAGGAAGACAAAGAGATGGTGAGTCAGAAGCATTTGTGTTGGCTTTGGGTAAAATGCAAAATTCTTCAAAAGATTTTTGGAAACTTACAGCCAAATTGATCAAGTAGCCACTGCTTGATGAGACCTTAGAGCACACTCATTTTACAATTAAAGAAACTGAAGTTCAGAAAGTTAAAGGGATCAAAATCCCCCAGTTGGATGGTAGCTGAACCAGGACTGTAATACAGATCTCCTGATTCCAAATCTAAAGATTTTTCCTCCTATACTGGGCTGCCACATTCTATTAGTCCACCTTCTGATTTTGTCCCCCATAATGTATTCACAGCTCCTTCATCTCAAAACCTTGAATTTGGCTTTTCTTTTCTCTGTTCTTCCACTAATCAATTGGCAATGACATTAAACTGAATTCTTGTAAGAGATACCCCCAGGTCACTAAGCTTGCCTTGGTAGGTGGTCAGATAGAAATAGACTTAGTGGGTCACCACCCCTCTAGTGGTATGGACAACAAAAGGCTAATGTCTCCAGATTATGAAATAGCTTATCAGTAGAGAAAGCCAGAGCTTACTTCTGAAGCCTGGGAACGAAATCTCATCTAACCTACATGAGCAGAAATAGAAGCCACAAGCACAGTCATATTCAAAACCAGAATTATATAGTCACTTAGCAAGAAAGAATATTATGTCCTGTTGAGGTTTATCCACAAGTTAGGGAGCAAAGCCAAACCCAGGGATTCTGAGTTCCTGTGTTTCCCGAGTTGCCAAAGAACAGAACCACTTCCTTGGGCAATAATCAAACTCCCTGTATCTAAAATGTCCTGCTCTTCAAGCTGAGCACGTTTCAGAAAAACTGGGCTCCCATTTCCCATTTCCAGGAAGTTCTGACAAAGGGAAATCTATACATATCTTGGAAGGATTTGTGCTTTTCCCCAATGGAGCTAAACTGTTGGATTTTGAATGGCTCTCCAAGTCTGCTGCATTTGTAAACTATTCATGGAAGGAAATAATGAGCTGGAGAGATGTGGCAAATGTCTTCCAAATGCCCTTAGTGGCTATTGCAACAGGCAAGCTCAGTTGGATGATGCAGTATATAGAATGCTAAGATTCATGTCAGGAAGACCAGTCTCAGATATTTAGTAGCTGTGTAACACTGGATGAATCATTTTGCCTCAGTTTCTTAACTGTAAAATGGAAATTATAATACCTACCTCTCACTCAGGGATGTTGAGAAGTGTGTATGAGGTAATAATTGGTAAAATACTTAGCATGGTGTGGGGCGTATAATAAGCACTGTCTAAATGTGGATGTGATCTGGATGGAAGGAATACAGGAAAGAATCCTATTCCAGTACCATTTCCCCATCAATCTGTGTCTGAAAGTCATCTCTCTCAGTTCATTCCTTGGGCTGAGCATTGCCACTTGCAATTATCCTCTTTTGAAGATGCAAACACTTTAAGATTCTGATGGTCCTATTCTCATTTTACATAAGAGGAAGGAATTAAGGCCCAGAGAAATGAAATGCTTTGCCCAAGATCACAAAGGTAATGGCAAAATTTGAACTCAGGTTCCAAATGCAGTGTTCTTTCTATTACACTCATCCAGAATATTTTAGTATTCAATAATTTAGAGCCCCAGAAATTTAGAGGTAAATGAGACATTAAGGAATTAACCAATCCAACCCCATTAGGTGGCAGGGGAGAAAAGGGAAGCCCAGACAACCTAAAGATCTTCCTCAGTGCCATGTAATAGCTTCCATGGCTCAAAACTAGGATAAGAATCTTGCTCTCCTCATTTTCAAACGCAAATCTTTTTTTCATTCCTCCAGAACTGACCTCTGGTGGTAGGGCCTGGGGTAGGATAAAAATAACTGGACATTTGGTATAAGGAAAGAATATGGAAAAAAAGAGGATATGCAACTTGCCAGCTAACCAAGCAGCAGAAATTAAATACTTGCAGATAGTAATACAAGACCGAGAAATGAAATAATTATTTTCATCTGGCTAAGGCTAGACTGAGACATGAATGTGCACATGTGTGGGGAGTAGTTTTGTTGTTTGATGATACATATATACACATATATATTATATATTTCATATATACATATACAGGTATAAATCTAAATTATCTACATAAATACATACAAAGTGACAATGAGAAAACAAAGTTAAAGAATGTAAGGAGTAATGAGTATAATAAGAAAAAACTAGGAGAAAAAGGTAAAGGAAATAAATTAATATTTCAAAAGAGAAATCTCATTTCCTCATTAATAAATCAATAATTATAGCTGGTAGGCTAATATGTCAGTATATCTCAGATGGGGAGAGTAGAGGATGAGATAGAAAGAGGCAGGATTTGGTAATGATTGGTCAGAGCCTACGATCAGAGAACACGTGGCTTGAGGTTCTCCCCAGCCTTTGAGGGGTGAGATAGAAAAGTGATGATAAGACAGTAAGAGCAGACCTTAAAGAAGGAATCAGAGCTGGATATGACCAGTACTCATTTTCCCTGATGAGGAAACTGAGGCAAAGTGGGTTAAGTGACTTGCACAGAATCATACAGCTAGTTAAGTGTTTGAAGACAGATTTGAGCTCATGACTACACACCCAACATTCTATTCACTGTGTCACCTAGATATCCTGGAGGCAGTAGAAGGTAAAACAATATTTGATAGATTACCCTTCTTGGGTGGGAAGAGTGAAAAAAGACACTACACAAAAATCAGCTTATACAAGTCAAGGTCATTACTCTCCCTATTAATCCGTACTAAAAAGAGGAAGTTTTTAGTATCCAGAGAATCATGGCTCTGAAAGAGTAAAACAGAGAGTCAGAGGATCAAAAAAAGGATCATATGACATTAAGAGGGATAATAGATGAGTAAAGTGGAAAAAACATAATTGCTTACACTTCTACAGAGCATTACAATTTGGAAATCACTTTATAATTATTATCTCATTTGATTCTCACAACTCTGGGAGGTAGCTAGGTACTATTATGAATGATTTCTTATTATAGAGGAAACTGAGTCACAGGGATATTAAGTGATTTGCCCAGCATCACACCATTAGACTTCACAATTATTCATTCTGCTATGTCACTGCCTTGAAAAAACAGGGTCATAAGCAGGGAGAAGAATTAGGAATATTTCCCATTGTATTCCATACTGGTGATCAGGATCCTCAAATGCATGTGTGGTCATTGTCATACTTCCCCAACTGGATGCTATGATTGAAAGGTTCAAATTATTATTTTAAGAACAAAGAAGATGGGCAGAGCCAATATGGCAGAGAGAAGCAGGGAAGTTGCCTGAGCTCTTCCCACTTTTTCTCAGAAACAATGCTAAATCAAGCCTCTAAAAGAATTCTAGAGCAAAAGAATCCACAAAAAAGGAATGAAACAATTTTCCAGTCCAAAGCAACTTAGAAGGACTTAAGGAAAGGTCTGTCTCACTTAGGTAAAAGATTAGGCAGTGTTCAGGAAAGCCAGCTGTAGTCTCTTAGCCACAGCACAGATCAGCAACTGAAGCCCTATGGTTTGGGCTCAGCAGATCAGTGGCCCAACAGGTTAACTGTGAGGCCTTCAGCCCCAGCTCAGCAGACAAACTTCCAGTCCTGGAACTCAGGGCACAACAGGAGCAACCAAGTCAGGCCAGCCTAGTTCAATAGGCAAGCTGCTAGTCCCAGAGACTCTGGTTCTGATATCCAGTGACTTCTCAACTCTCAATGCAAGAAGCATAGGACAATATCTCTTGTAGTCCAGGAGCAGAACCCAACTTTAAAAAATGAGTAAAAACCAAAAAAGAGCCCTAACTGTAGAAGATCATATAACTATCAAAGATATACAGGGAAGATATACAGGGAAGATCAAAACACAAATTCAGAAGAGGAAACTTCAAAATGACTACTTGTGAAGCCTCAAATGGGAACATGAGTTCTTTTCAAGCCCCAAAGGTCTTCTTGAAAGAGCTCAAAAAGGATTTTAAAAATCAAAAGAGAGAGAAGAAAAATTAGGAAAAGAAATGAGTTATGCAGGAGAGTTATGAAAAAAAGTCAAGAATTTGAAAAAGGAAGCAAGAAAAATTACTGAAGAAAACAACTCTTTAAAAATAGAATTGGTCAAATGGAAAAAAAATCCACTGAAGAAAACAACTCCTTCAAAAACATAATTGATCAAATAGAAAAAGAGGTAGAAAAGGTAGGTGAAGAAAATGATTTCTTAAAAATATTAGAATTGAGCAAGTGAAAGCTAATGACTCTATAAGACATCAAGAATTAGTAAAAAAATAAAAAATCAAAAGAATGAAAAAAATGTAAAATTCCATACTGAACAAACAACTGACCTGAAAAATAGATTCAGGACAGATCATTAAGAATTATTGGACTACATTAAAACCATGATTAAAAAAAAGACTAAGCAGCACCTTTCATGAAATCATGAAGGAAAACTTCCTTAATATCCTAAAATTATAGGATAAAATAATCATTGAAAAAAATCCATCAATCACCTCCTAAAAGAGATCCCCAAATGAAAACTCAAAGGAATATTGTAGCCAAATTCTAAAGCTATTGAATCAAGAAGACAATGCAGTAAGTAGCCAGAAAGAAACAATTCAAGTATCAAGGAGCCACAATCAGGATTACACAGGACTTTGTAGCTTCTACATTAAAGAATCAGAGGCCTTGGAATGTGATATTCCAAAAGACAAAAGAGCTTGGCTTACAACCCAGAATCAACTATCCAATAAAATTGAGCATAGTTTTTCAGGGAGAAAAGATGGATGTTCAATGAAATAGGGAACTTTCAAACTTTTCTGATGAAAAAACTAGAGCTCAACACAAACTTTGTTCTTCAAATATGAGACTCAAGAAAAGCACAAAAAGCTAAACAGAAACAATAACAACAATAATAACATGGTATTCAATAAGGTTAAACTGTTTATATCCCTATATGGGAAGATGATATTCGCAACACTCTATTTCATTTGGGACAGTTAGAAGGAATATACTTAGGGGATGTGGGAAATCAAATAATCAGGAGCTATTTTGTCCAACTGTATGCCAATAAATCTATTGATCTGAGTGAAATGGATTTATATTTATAAAAATATAAATTGCTCAGAAAAAAATAGTGTAAAAAGTTTTTGTGCAAATAAAACTAATGCAACCAAGATTAGAGAGAAAGAAGAAAGATGGGAAATAATTTTTATAATAAGTGTTTCTGAGAAAAGTCTCATTTCTTAAATATATAGAGGATTGAGTCAAATTTACAAAAAATAAATCACTCCCAAATTGATAAATGATTAAAGGATATGAACATTCAGTTTTCAGTTGAAGAAATTAAAACTATCTATAGTTATATAAAATAATGCTCTAACTTTGGAACTATGTCCCAAGTGCAGTCAAATTGTTTATATCCTTTGGTTGAACAATACTGCTACTAAGTCTGTATTCCAAAGAGATCCTAGAAAAAGGAACAACATTGTTTTGATGATGGCAAAGAATTGGAAGTTGAGGGACTATCCATCAGTTAGGGAATGGCCAAACAAGATGTGGTATATGAATGCAATGCAATACTATTGTGTTATTTAATAAATGATGAGCAGGAAGATTTCAGAAAAACCTGGAAAGACTTATGTGAACTTACATGATGCTGAGTGAAATGAGTATAACTAGGAGAACACTGACCACAGGAACAACAATATTGTGTGGTGATCAACTGCGACTGATTTAGTCATTCTCTTTATTCTCAACAATCCAATGATTCAAGACAATTCCAAAAGACTTATGATGGAAAATGCTAAACCAGAGAAAAAACTATGGAATATGAATGCAGATTGAAGCATACTATTTTCATTTTGGGAGATTTTTTATATTTTTGTGGCTTTTCCCTGTTATGTTTCTTCTTCCACAAGATAACTAATGTGGGAATATGTTTACATGATTATACATGTATAACCTATATTAGATTGCTTGGGAGGGAGGTAAAAGGAGGGAGAAAAAATTTGAGACCCCAAATCCTAAAAGTGAATGTTGAAGACTATCTTTATATGTAATTAGAAAAAATAAAATACTATTTATAAAAAAAGACATGTAAAAAAACAAAATCTAACCAAACCAAGGACTGTGGGGTTAGGATTCATAATCATTCCTATTTTAATAGTTATTTTGAATTTCCTTGGGTTTGGGGGAGAGGGAAGGTAGGATCACAGGTCTGAATATGACAGTTTTCAGTCTTCCTCTTGAACCCAAGATGCCATAGAGAGATCTGAGTGTCCAGACTGTATGTGGGTAGGTACTGATTTCAATTTTGTTGCCCCTTTCAGACTGGAGTCATACAATGAAAAGAAAGTCCTGAAGTACTCTGATTGCTTTCACACTTACATAACTCCTTAACAGCTGGAGGAACTGACATCCAAACTGGCAGCTCAGAGGTTCCCATTGCGAAAGGAAATTTGACTCAAATTTGAAGAGAAACAGCTAAATAGTTTTAAAATGATTCAAGCCTTTGTATTATTTACCATCTAGTGAGTGCTGGTGACATTCAAGGCATCATGCACAATTTCCTACTCAGTACATTCACAAGCTTCATGATGATGGTTTATAACATGAGCCTGGCTCTTTATAAAAGAATATTTCCAGTCTTTCTTTTTCATCCTAATCAAGATCTGTTTTGCCTCAGCTCCTCTGACAAAAGACACCATATAGCCTTTTCATCTAAGAAGTTATTTTTTTTTCCTGCTTTTGTTCAGGAATGCTAGGTTGAAATTAACTAACTTTTCTGTCCGGCTTTTCCCTGTTATCATTATCCATTTGTTTCTTTCCCCAAATCCCTGTATTAAAGACTATTTGAAGAGGATCAGAGTTCAAATCCGTCCTCTGCTATATATTTTCTATGTTGACCTTGGGAAAATTATTTAACACTTCCTGGCCCAGTAACCTTATCTGCAATCCTGCAAGATGACTGAATTGGAGTGTATTACTTATAAGGTTCCAGCCTGTTCTGGAGGCAGAAACTCTAAATTGTGGCCTCATGTTTACCCTATTATGGAAGACTAAGCCAATTACCTGGCCCCTACTTATCCTCTCTCCATTCTTTTTTTGCCATTATGAACTTTCATTCTATTTCTTGTTTCCTTTGTCTTTAAACATTTATTCAAAAGGGCTTAAACTAAATGAACTGTAAGTTACTTTCCATCTCTCACATTCAATAAATCTATCACTCGATAGTCCATCACAACTGTCCCTTTCAATTTTGACTCCATTCCCCCCCCCCTTTTTCCTGATTTTAAGTGGTTTGACTATACTAGCAGATAACATTTCATCCTCATCTGTCTGTTGTCTGTATGTGTATAAGAAACCTCAGGTTAAGAGTTAACCAGGGACCCAAGAGGCTAACGTGAAAAGAATTGACCTCTAGGGTGCGTTATTGTTAGGTCAATTCTCACTTCCTTTAAGGATTAGGGGAGGTTTTTCCAAAGTATTGAGCTAGGATTTTAGAGGCAGTATGCTGTAATTTAACTCTTAAAACCTTAATTATAGTCTCAGTTTTACATTCCTTGGGGACATTGGACAAGTTCTGTTGTCTTTATGCTTTGCCTGCAAAATGAGATATTGTTCTTTGTACTACTTATTTCGTTGATTTATTCGCAAAATCATTGAATCACTAGATTTGAGTGTTAGAAGGAACTTCAGTAGCTAGGTAGTCTAACTCACATAAAAGGAATGCTTGCTCTAAAATATTACACAAATGGTTGTCTAGTCTCTGCTTAAAGACCTCAAAGGAGGGGAACCCACCACTTCTTCATACAGTTCATTTATCTTTTGGACAGCTCTAATTCTTAGGACATTTTTCCTGACCTCAAAAATAAATTTTCTTCTTTGCAGCTTCCACATCATGCCTCCTAGCTCTGCCCTCTGAGACCAAACAGAACAAGACATCCTTTCTCTACATGACAGCCTTTCAGATATTTGATGATAGTTATCATGTCCTCCCCAGTCTTCTTGAGGACAAACATGACCAGTTCATTCGGCCAATCATCAGATCACGCAGATTCAAGGTCATTCACTATCTTAAATTGTCCCTTTTTGTTTATTTATTTATTTTTTGCATATTTATACTTATCATTCTCTTGCTTAAATTGTGGTATCTTAAATTGTGCTCAAACACAATTTTCTATTTCTTTTTTTTTTAATTTTTTATTAAAACTTTTTATTTTCAAAAAATATGCATGCATTATTTTTTAACATTGACAGTTGCATAGCCTTGTGTTCCAAATTTTCCCCACCCTCTCTCCTAGATAGTAAGCAATCCAATATATGCTATACAATATTCAATATATGTAAACATATTTATACAATTATCTTTTTTTTATAATATTATCCCTTGTATTCATTTTTCCAAATTATCCCTTCCCTCCCTCCACTCCCTCCCCCCGATGGCAGGTAATCCCATACATTTTACATGTGTTACAATATAACCTAGATACAAGATATGTGTGTAAATACCATTTTCTTGTTGCACATTAAGTATTAGATTCCGAAGGTATAGGTAACCTGGGTAGATAGACAGTAGTGCTAACAATTTACATTCACTTCCCAGTGTTCCTTCTCTGGGTGTAGTTGTTTCTGTCCATCATTGATCAACTGGAAGTGAGTTGGATCTTCTTTATGTTGAAGATATCCACTTCCATCAGAATACATCCTCATACAGTATTGTTGTTGAAGTGTACAGAGATCTTCTGGTTCTGTTCATTTCACTCAGCATCAGTTGATGTAAGTCTCTCCAGGCCTCTCTGTATTCCTCCTGCTGGTCATTTCTTACACAGCAATAATATTCCATAACCTTCATATACCATAATTTACCACCATTCTCCAATTGATGGACATCCATTCATCTTCCAGTTTCTAGCTACAACAAAAAGAGCTGCCACAAACATTTTGGCACATACAGGTCCCTTTCCGCTCTTTAGTATTTCCTATATAAGCCCAGTAGTAGCACTGCTGGATCAAAGGGTATGCACAGTTTAATAACTTTTTGGGCCTAGTTCCAAATTGCTCTCCAGAATGGCTGGATTCTTTCGCAACTCCACCAGCAATGTATCAGTGTCCCAGTTTCCCCACATCCCCTCCAACATTCATCATTATTTGTTCCTGTCATCTTAGCCAATCTGACAGGTGTGTAGTGGTATCTCAGAGTGGTCTTAATTTGCATTTCTCTGATCAGTAGTGATTGGAACACTCTTTCATATGAGTGGAAATAGTTTCAATTTCATCATCTGAGAATTGTCTGTTCATATCCTTTGCCAATTTATCAATTGGAGAATGGTTTGGTTTCCTATAAATCAGGGTCAGTTCTCTATATATTTTGGAGATGAGACCTTTGTCAGAACCTTTACTTTTAAAAATATTTTCCCAATTTGTTACTTCCCTTCTAATCTTGTTTGCATTAGTTGTGTTTGTACAGAAACTTTTTAGTTTGATGTAATCAAAATCTTCTATTTTGTGATCAATAATGATCTCTAGTTCTCCTCTGGTCAAAAATTCCTTCCTCCTCCACAGGTCTGAGAGGTAGACTATTTTCTGTTTCTCTAATCTATTTATTATCTCATTCTTTATGCCTAAATCATGGACCCATTTTGATCTTATCTTGGTACAAGCACAATTTTCCACGTGAGATTTCATGAGAGTACTATGAGATAATCCTTATTCTTGGAAGCTGTTATTTTGGGGACCAAATGAAACCACACATAAAGAGTGCTACATAAATGTTAAGTATTATTAAAGAAGTGGTATCACCCGTCAAATAATGGAAGATTTTTATCAGGCAATTTGGGTGTAATAAAAGTATGACATTCCTTACACCTCACTCTCTTAATCTTCACTCACACTGGTTGATTATGTTCCCAAAGTAGAGTTAACCAATTCCTCTTAGATTTTGGGATAACTCTTGAGAATTTGGCTTCTAAAAACTAGCCATCATTCAGTGTGCTTTCTCTCCCAATTTTGTTAACTAGTTGATATTAATTATCTTTTACAAATAAAAAGTATGGCAAATATAAAAATACAAACATATTTCTCCAAATTGGAAAGCACAGTCTCTCTGAAGGGAAAGTACTTGAACTTAAAGTAGTTAGTTCCCCCATCCCTAGCCTAACTCAATGTGCTATTCCCTCTGGGACTTTAGGTCCTTGAAAATAATAGATTCAAATTTGAAATACACATGTAGAGTACATGTAGGGGGCTGAGGGGTACCTCATAATTCCTGCAACTGAGAGTCTGTTTTTCCTTTTCTAGGAATCCCCAACAAATTCTATTCTTTCAGCTGGGCTGGCTCCTTGCAGGACGTAGTGTCTCATCTGAAAGATCAATTAATTGCTGGATTCAGTCAAATAGGATATTCCTTAGAGGATCTCACCAGATTCAGCTACTACTATTCCCAGACCCTATGATCTTTCTTACTGACTCTGGGAATCTCTAATAGGTCTTCCAACCTTTTCCATATCTTCATATATTTATTTACCCACAGTCAGAAAAGTACAAACATAAAAAAGACAATGGAAACAGATGCTACCCATCCACAGATAAATGGTGACTAGATGGGAGAAGGACCCTGCTAACCCTGCTCCATCAGTCTGTCCTGTAAAGTAACAAAGTATAACATCATCTGCTCAAACCTTTTATATACACTCAGTCCCATCTCAGCTTCTTGTTTTTTTGACTTCTCAGACAACCAGAACTTTTCATCATGGTATGTTACTAGTCACTTAGTTACTGAATGCTGAAAATCAGGTTCTCCAGTTCTACCTGTTGGATTGAAAGCAGATAAAGAATGTTGTCCCATGTTCTATATGTCCCACAGGAAGGGTAAATCCATACATATTCTAAGGACTAGACTCCATCACAGAAGTGTATGAAGAAAAGAAAGTATCAACTAATTAATCAACATAATTATTAATCATTTACTATGTGTCCAGAATTTCTAGGAATCAGACACAAATATAAAGACAAAATTATTCTTGCCTTAGGAAGTTTATATTATCTCAGAAAAAACATACATATTCAGAAAAAGTTAATATAAAAATTACAGCTATTAAAGACAAATTTTAGAGTGAGGCATTATGATGGAATGGTAGGGAAAAGACTCACCTAGAAGAAGGTCCTTAAGCTGAGCTGTGAAGGAAACTAGGGATTCTGAAGGATAGAAATGAGGGATTCAGCATTTCAGGCAAAGAGCACAACTTCTATGGTACAAAGGCAGGAAATGAAATGTTACTTGTGAGGAACAGCATTTAAAGCATTTTGTCTAGACTTTAAAGTTCATGAAAGGGGATAATGTGTATTGAGTCTGGAGAGGAGGGATAGGGTTGACATTGTGAAAGTCTTTGAATGCCCAACAGAGAGCTTAGTACTTTATTCAAAGATAATAGGGAGCTACTATAATTTACTCAGCTGGGTCATAACTGTATTTTAGGAGTATTACTATTGCAGTGACCTGGAGGAAGAACTTGAAAAGGGATAGAAGAGTCAGGAAGACTAATTAGTAGGGTATTTAAATTGTTGAGACAAGAGGGCATGTGGACTTGAATTAAGATGGTGTACATATTGATAGAGATAGAGGAATGGATGAAAGAGATGTGCAGTAAAAATTCACCAAATTTGGCATTTGATTAGATAATGTGGGTTGAAGGAGAGTGTGGTGGACATATTTATAGAGAAAGAAGAATAGATATTACAGGAAAAAAAATCCACAGGATTTGGCAATTGCCTAGATATGTGGGGTAGAGAACAAATTCCTTTTGTTTAGAAAGGTGAACTCTGGCTTACAGATGAAGGGAAACTACTAAAATGCTTTGTAACTAATTCATGCAGCATTGTAAAACTTTTGAGCCAATAATTACATATTTTATCTGTTTTCCAATTTTGCAGAGAATATAGAATTCTAGTCACCATTACTGACATAATTGTCATTAATTATAAGTATTTAATTAAGTTATAGTATTATATTATGCTAAATTAAATATAAATTATACATATTATATAAATACAGTATTATCTTATATTGTTATTGAATGATATTATGTCATATATAACATATAGCATCATACAGTAAATTAAAGTTTAAGTTAATTATGTTTAATAGTGACCAAATTTTTTGCTTCTTATTTAATCAATTGGCAGTCTCATTGTGCTGATCAGAGATTGATCAGAAATTGTTCACATTTTCCTATCTTGGCCCTGATTTCTAAACTTCTGAGCTTCTTGGACAAAGTTTTTGATTAATATTGGATAGTTTATGTTCTTGGTGCTGCTTTGAGTTTGTAAATAATTTTAACTTTTTAATTTGTGCCTTTAATTACTAATTAAGGAAATCTAGAATTTCTGACAAGCTGTTATTTTTTTCTTATGTTTGTTTTGGCATGTCCCCTGCTCCCTTTAAAGTGACATTCATGACATTCATGACATTCAAGTTTTCTACTTGCATGTACCTGCTAAGTATTGATGTGATCTTCCAATTTCTTTTAACAGAATTTTACAAGTTGTTTCTGTCATAGTGGCACTTGATACATGTATTTAAAAGTATTCTTTGATAGCTACTCCTTTCTCCCCATGAAACAATTCCTGAAATATTTTTGCACTTTTATCAAATGCTGTCAGTGAAAGCCTTGATTAATGATGAATAAATGCCAGTCACCATTTTGGATTGCTTTGCTTTATAATTGATAAGCTAGTTGGACTCAAAAAGATCTTATCAGGATTCCAATCTAAGTATGCCTATTTTCTTTTCTAAAGTTACTTCTGACATTGGTTCTGTTTTTGCCATCTATTTCATTATTAAATATAATTTCTGGAGTTTGAATTAGCTTTAGATTTTCAGAGATTTCAAGATTTGCAATTATTTTCTCTTTAGGTTTAATAGCTCCTCAATTTCATCTTTAGTTTTTGTCTCATCCAGTTTTAGGGATGAAGTTATTTTTCATATTGACTCTATGCTGGTCAATAATAATGTAACTTGGAACTAATGTTACCACTGACAAGCAATATAAACTCCTTGCCTAAAATAATAATAAAAATAGCTGTTTATATAGTGCTATAAGGTTTGTGAAAAGCTTTATATATGTTAGCTTATTTGATCGTCACAACAATCCTAGGCACTATTATTGTTCCCATTTTAGAGATGACAAAACTGGTTAAATAGCTTACCAAGAGTTACATAGCTAGGAATAACTAAGGTAGGATTTTTTATTAAAGTATTTCTGACTCCAAGTCCAGCACTTTTCCTACTGTGCCAATTACTATTGAGATCTGTTTCCAGTTTTGTTATGACATGTGATTGGTACATAATCCAAGTATTTATGTCTTCATAGGCATTTGTAGTTTGTCCAATTTAGCAGGCAGTGCTGTCTGCTCTGAAGTATTTTCAGCAAGTGAGGTATGTATTTTTCTAATTTCTTCCAATGTATCTTGCTTTCTTGTGGACCGGAATATGAATGAACATCACTGGCTCTGCTGGCCTCTGTATCAAACTGATAATCGGTATAATTTCATGTAGGGCCAGCTTGCTGCCTCAGGGCATTCTTTTTAATGCTGAGATTCATAGAAACACTTGTATCACATTGAATAGGATGCTGACACATTAAGGGGTATTGCCAGAGTCCAACTGGTCAGTATTTCAAATTTCTTTACAAGCTTTTACAACTATTCTAGTGCTTGCAGAACATACAAAATCTCTATTGTGTATCACTGTGAATTATATTCCTTTTGCTTGCCATTGACACCTCTCTGCTTCTCTTCCCATCTATATTCCCTCCCCAACCTCAACATAAAATATTCCTCAAGACATGAGTTTTGAGTTAAATTCTGTTATTTTGAGTTAAATTCTATTATTACAACCACTATCATTGTCATCATCATTATCAAAAGTATTATGGTCATGGAGACAGCAAATCATGAATTCTGGAGCCAGTTGTTTAACAATGAACAAGTCATCTAAATCTTCTAAACTTCAGTTTCCTGTATACATAAAATGTGTGTGTAATATAATGTTTATATGTACATTATATAATGTATATAATGTAAAATGTGTATAATTAATGAGACTAGAACTACCTTCCTCACAGGATTGTCTTGTAAATCTTGAAGGGCTATAAATGCATCCAAGAAGTACTTGACAAATGCTATTTTCAGTTAAGGTGATTATAATCATAATGGTACTTGGCACATTCTGGCCTTTTTGGCGGCCTCATGACCTACCCATTGACATTCCTGACCATCAGCTGCCACAAAAGTGTAGGACATTCTCCTTATATTAAACTAACAGAAATAACACTCAAACCAACTGTAACTGCGAGTCAAAAATGTCACAAAGCTCATTCACGTAGCCAGAAACACGTTTGCAATCATGCTGCTTACCCTTGCCTGATGCATTTTTTGGAACCATCTCTTGGATTTGTTCATAAGGAAGAAATGTGTCTATTTCCTCCTCACTTAATGGAATCTTCCTTTTGGAATTTTTTGCCTGTAAGAATCTTTGACAAATATTATGTCTTGGATGATTTTTTTGAGGTTTTATTTGTTTCTTAAATTACTATGTATATAACAGAGTGATCTTATGTGAAATGAAATATTTGCCTTATTACAATGCATTTCTTTTTTTGAAAAAATTATGTAAAACTCTCCCACAAAGACTATAATCACTGCCCACTTGGACAATGAGTATTTTTTTTAGTTCCTACTAAGACATCCCATATTCTATGGGATACAAGCAAGTAAGTAGTCCCTCTCTTCAAGGAACTTGTGATATGCTTTGAATACTGTTTCCAACTATTACACTGTTTAGTTAATCAAATCAACTAGGATCTATTAACTATTTACTCTGTGTCAGGCATGGGTTAAGTACTCAAAATGCAAAGCAAAAAAAAAGGCCAAAAAATACTCCTTGTCCTCAAGAGGTTTCCAAGATTCTAAGAGGTGGGGATGAAGAGGGAGAACATTTCAGGCGTGGGAGAGATCCAGTGCAAATGTACCAAAATGGAAAATGCAACACCATGTGAAAAGAACAGCAAATAGAGCAGTGTGACCACAAGGTAGAAGATAAAGAGAGGAAGTAATATCTAGGAAGAATGGAAAAGAAGGAAGAGATTATGTGAAGAAGCTTAAATGCCAAACAAAGGAATATTCTATATCTCAAGGGAATACTAGAGATATTAAGTAGGGGAGTAGAATGTTGTGACATGGGCAGATCTGTGCTTTAGGAAATCACTTGGCAGCTGCATGGTGGATGGATTGGAGTGGTGAAATATTTGAGGCAGAGAAACCATCAGATGTTATTGTCCTAGTTTACACAAAAAGTGATGAGGGCCTGATCAAGGGATGGTGGTAGTTTTATGAGTGAGAGAGAGAGAGAGAGTATGGAGGAAAAAAATGACAAGATTTGGCCATTAGTATGAGGAAAGAGAGTAAAAAAGTCAAGAATGATACTATAGTTGCAAATGTACAAGTGACTAAGAAAAAGGTAGTGCCATTAACAGTTATAGGGAAGTTTGGAAGGAGGTAGGGAAAACAATTTAAAAATTTTTTCCAATTTCATGTAAAAATAATTTTAACATTTATTTTAAAAAATTAAATTCCATATTCTCTTCATTAAGGCAAGCAATTTGATATAGATTTTCATATGTAGCCATAAAAACATTAAAAAAAATGCACTCCCCTTAAAAATAAAGAGGAAAAAAAAGGGAAGGGATATGTTTCCAGTCTGCATTCAGACTATCAATTTCTTCTTTAGAGATTCTTTTCTTTTCTTTTTTTTTATTTCTTTGAATTACAGTCCTAGTGATGGCATTGTGGGGTTAAAGGGTATGCACAGTTTGATAAGTCCTTTAGACTAATAGAGCATAAAGGGAAAATGAAAAATGTTGCCAGGGATGTGGAAAAATTGGGGCACTAATGCAAGGTTAGTGGAATTGTGAACTGATCCAACCATTCTGGAAAGCAATTTGGAACCATGAAAGGGAATGAAGCTATCAGATAGAGATTTTTTTCCCCTAGAGTATTCAAGGCAGTTATATTCTATTGGGTCAAGGGATAGAGGACAACATTGTATATTAATAATAAAGGGCAATATGTACATTGTTAAGTAAGCACAAAATATTCTCAAAGTAATGGAATGGGGTTCAGTAGCAATAGGGTAGTGGAAGAAAGCTTTCATATAGGAGATAGCTCTTGAGCAGAACCTTGAAGATTGGTAGAGTCTACACAGTATAAAAAGGAACTTGAGTGAACAGAAGGAAGTCTATTGTATGATACATTTTGTCCTAAGTAGCCTTTAAAGTATAAAATGTTTTTTTTTTCTTTTTTTAACTCAATATTCCTCTATCTCAAATACAGGAAGACAATAGTGGAAACTGGTGAAAGAGTTTATTGCAGACAAGTCTTTTATTCAGAGTATACAGTAAATTCTAAGCCAAATTAAATTTTTCCCAACACTGTCTAAGGATCACAACATATTCATCTGCTTTATAGGAAAAGTTAGTGAGTGACAGTTCAGGAAAGGGACAAGGTTGGATAATTATCTGGAACATGTAAGCCCAAAGTGACCTCCAGCAAATGCAACTTGCTGATTTCTTACACAGCCCCTTTTCTTCACACCATTTTCTTTGCTTCAGGCCCTATGGGTCATGCCAGAACATCTATTAAATATACAACTTCTAGCTTATCTTTACATATGCCTTGTAGGACCTTCCTTATAATTTGATACAGTAAGCAGAGGATTTAGCGAAACTAGTGATCTCATGGGAAACTCATTTTCCACTTCCTTAAGGCAAAAAGAATTTGTTCTATGATTATTGTGACCCTGTACCCTCATAGTTGTCATGAATGGGTAAGAAGATGGTAGGATGGAGTCATAGCGCTCATTGCCTTCAAGCAGATAGTGTTTGTTAGGTTTCCTGATCGCCTTGGTCCGAATCAGACTAAACAAGTAGAACTTACATCTCCTAGAGAAGAAGGAGGAGGGAGAGCGAGCTCTGTTAACAAAACCTGACGGAGCCAGGGCCAACTGAATTATTCAGACTGTGGATCTCAAACAAGAGACATTTTTGGCTACAGTTGTGGAGCTAGCCTCCAGGGGCTAGTTTGAATCCAGCCCTGATTTATCTTTATAAACTAAAGCTTGTCTGATCTGAGACTAGCTCAGAAAGAAATGGAACAAGAAAACCAAAGGCCAAGTATTAGGCATTGCCAACGATTATATTTTCATGTTCTATTTCTGGCCCAATTTGGACAAGCTTGAGAGCTCCATTACTCTTGTACCCTCTGTGAACATCCATATATGCAGAGATATGTGTCTGTCCATGCATACTGGGGTGCACATGCTTGTGTGAATGTGCTCAGCATGGAGAGATCCTCAACTTTAAGATAAGAAGTGAAAATTAGTGACTGTTACTTAGATACTTGAGGTAAGAATCCAATAAGTTGATCTGATCAAGATAATTGCCTTGGTTCTTCATTTTATTTTCTGAGATCAAGCCCCAAAGGAAAAAAGTGCTAATTGATGTTCTTGCAGTAGATTTTTTCTTCATTCCTCCCTTTCCCTAAAATAGACTGTATACTCTGGGGGCAGCTAGGTGGTGCAATGGATAGAGCACCAGCCCTGAAGTCAAGAGGACCTGAGTTCAAATCCAGTCTCAGACACTTAACACCTCCTAGCTGTGTGATCCTGGGCAAGTCACTTAACCTCAATTGCCTTAGCAAAAAAAAAAAAAAAAAAAATAGACTTCTCTTTGAGGTCAGGAACCAGTTTTTTTTTTTTTTAACACTTTATTTCACTTTATATTTCTCCCCTTAGCACGCAGTGTATCACCCATGGTTGATTCCTAATAAATATCTATTAAATGAGTTAATACATGTTCATGACAAGATGATTGTTCTGTTCCTCCAATTAAATGCTAGGGAGCTTTTCTTGTGTGTTACACTGCATTGCATCACTCACCTACTCTAGGAGAAAGCCCAGCCAGATAACCCATGGACAAGTTTGTCCTCATTTTTCCTTGAGATTTGTACAGAATATAGCCTATAGAAGCCGTTCCCCTCTCCCCAAACATGTCCCTGCTGTATCACAGGCATTAGCATGCAGATTCTAAGAGTAGGCTTCTTGTGAGTCATTCTATCAATGGGGAGTGTCTATTGTTTCTTGTATATGTCTCCCATGTACCACCAGAGAGACACATGCTTCAGAGAGACCAGCTGACAATGACCCCTTTGTGATGGTCAGACATTTTTCTTGGTATTAATTAATTAATTGTTAATTAAACATTGTTAAATAAAATTAACTTGGTCTGGGCAGGCAAGAGGGTCAGAAAATCTCTGCTGAGATCCAAAAGTGGATTCTTAGTCCATTTGCCAGTGGGGGGGGAAGGTATGTAAAGGGATGATGGGAGTGGGATAGGACAGAGAAGACCCCTGGTGTTAGTAGCACTGTTTGGGGAGACCCTGGGGGCTCCAGTCTTCCCTTCAGACTGTGTTCTATGTGTAAACCATCCACGAGGGTGATATCATCACAAAGCTAGCTGCAAGATACCATGGAGTGAAGACATATGCCCTTGGACTGTGGACATGACAATGTGGAATAATGATTGAGTCTGGGCTAGGATCGGCAGGTTAGGGTTGGGTCCTCTTTTTATTACATACATTGCCAAAGGGGGCCCAGGCAGCAAAGGCAGCAGGGATTGATTGTTCACCAGCATGTTAAGAGCCGGATATGACAGACCCCACTCTTACCTGGTACTTGCCCCAGTCCACAGGTCCTTGATTACATCTAGCTATGTGAGAGATTAATTTGGAGCTAAAAATAGGCCTTTGGATCAATAGAGCTGCTGTGCTTATCGATTCGGTTAAGATGCCTTCAGTGTCAAGCAGAACAGGGCATGGTATCATTAATATAACGAGTCAGGACCCAGCACTGCCATAGCTTTGTGATTGTCTCTAGCTGAGCCATTTGGGTGGGGGTAGTAAAGGGAATTATAGGACGGATTTTAGATAGGAAGACTGTACAGAATGTGAGGGAGTATCTGAGCGCTCCAAGGCACAGACCAAAAGGCATGTCAGATTCCTTTTGACAAAAGCGCACCAGCTAATCTGTGGCATGTCAGAGCCTGAACGCCAGCTTGGGTTGTACCTATCACTTAACCGAGAAGCATCCCACATGCCACGTCCTATTAAATGCTACAACAGCTCACTGCTGCAAGCTGAGCTGGGTGCTGATACCTAGAAAATTAATGCTGTGAGAGTCAGCGAGGGAGACAAAAAGGGAGAGGGAAGAGAGCACAAAAAGGGGAGGCAAGGAAGAGGGGAAAGAGGAGGGGGAAGAGACAGACGCACAGAGAGAGGAAAGGGGAGAACTGGAGGCGAGGAAGGGAGAGGGAAATGGAAAGGAAGGGAAAAACTGGTGTGCTGAAGTATTGATGGTTTTTATTTTGTTCTTGCATACAACTACCATTGTCCAATAGTTCTGACTGGGATTTTTGGTGAAGGTGCCCTTTTAGCATTCATTCCTTACAATTTCTGTCGCAATGGACCACACACAGAGATCCTTCCTTCTGAAGGGTGATGTGTGAATGGTGAGATGTTGGGCTACGGGGTGATGACATGTAGCATGTGTAATACATGGTGCTGCAAACTGTTATGAAAACAGACGTTATATAAATACTGTACCAAACATGCTATTTGGCTTTTGAGATCTCATGTGTCTATTATGTGTGTTTTATGAATATAGAGCATCTCTCTGTGTGTATGTGTACATACTCACATATGCTTATGGGTATATTTTCCTCACTTTCTTTGGGTTGCTCACTTTCTGCTGGGAAATGTTCTTTTGAAGGGCATGCTAAATGCCTGATTATGAGCCTAGGGAATTTTAAAAAAAGATCTGGGATTCAAGGGATGCATGGAATTTCAGGAGGTTTACAAATTTGGATGGGAAAATATTTTGATAACTTTTCCCAAAAAAACAATTGCTTTCTTATAGTATATGAATGTTATGGAATATTATATTTTGATAAGATTTTCCCCAAAAAACAACTGGTTTCTTATGGTATAAGAATGCTATGCAATATTATTGTTCTAAAAGAAATGATCAGCAGAATGAGCAGATCATTATTAGGTGATCATTATACCTGGCAACAGCAAAATTGTACAATGATCAATTCTGATGGACAAGACCAGTTCCAATGGTCTTTTGATGAAGAAAGCCATCTGTACCCAGAGAGAGGACAGTGGGAACTTAATATGGATCACAACATAGTATTTTCACTCTTTTTGTTGTTGTTTGCTTGTGTTTTGTTTTCTTTCTCATTTTTTTCCCTTTTTAATCTAATTTTTCTTGTACTGCATGATATTTGTATAAATATGTATAGAGGAACTGCACATGTTTAACATATATTGTATCACTTGCTGACTAGGAGGAGGGGATGGAGAAAGGAAGGGAAAAATTAAAAAATTAGGGTTTTGTAGGGATGACTGTCAAAAATTATCCATGTACATACTTTGAAAATAAAAAGCTATAATTAAAAATAAAATCAATTGGTTTCCTTTGAAATACTATGTATTTTATTTAGAACATCTTAAAAAGATGCTTCTTAGAAAGCTCAAAGGTTCATAAGCTTCATCATTTTGCCAAAGAGGGACATGACACATATGCACAAAAACTAAGAACCCCTGTTTTAAAGCTTCCCATTTTATTTATAGTCTTTCATCACCTTGAGCACCTAATATGTGTTAAGCACCATGATAAGTCCCATAGGGGAAAATGATTGACATGACATGGTTTCTGCTCTAAAGTTGATTCCACACAAGCAATAGTAATAATAAGACTTGTCTTTGCTTCCTTTTAGGTTATTCTTTTGTTCCCTGGGTCTCCAATCAAGGGAGAAATCTATATGTCAATCATATTAATCTTGCTTTAGATGCATGTCCACATATATATACACATATATATAAATGCATATGCACATATGTATTTATATATGAATGAAGGTGTGTAAATATATGTATGATGTAGATATGAACATATAAATATTCCTGTGCTTAACTGTAGCTTGCTTGATTAAAATGGGGGGGATTAAAAAGGGGAAAAGTGTGTAGTAGAGAACAAAAAAAAATCTACAAGGAAGCAAAGATGGACAATCATGAATATAATGTCTTCTATTACTCTATATGCTTTATTGAAATGGTAATTTATTGTTATATATTTTGAATCCTCCCTGATGTTCTGCTGGGCACATAACTATGTATTTTTTCCTTTTCTGTCTTTTTTTTTTTTATTTTGTGTTTTTTAACTTTGCATTTAGTTTTAAATACATAAAAAATACAAAGAAGAAAAAAGAAAACAAACCAATGACAGCTTCTGCTTTTCTTGGAGTGGGTGAAAATAAGATTTATAGGGAGTTTGCATAAGGAAAGATTCCATCTTCTCTTCTCCCCCTATTCTGTCATTTAAATTCTTTTAAATTACTCTGTAGATTTACACACAGCTTTGAGGTTGATGGTTGCTTATGACAGCTGTGTTTTTCTTCATTATCTAATACAACATGTTTATAATCCTATGAACAGTCTACTTGCCAGTTGGGAGAAGGTGGGCTTTAGTATTCTGCGTGGTGAGTATCATGCATAAGTTTTCCTAGGTTTGGGGATGATGGGGCATTCAAGCCAAAAGAAGAGAAGGGGGAGTTTGTTTATAAGAGTCTCTGATATAAAGATTGTATAATATCAAGGCCCTGAGCTTGGAAAAGAAAAGATGGACATAAGAAACACATTTCCAGGCATGACCACTGACTGTGATATTTAGGGAAAATGAAAGAATCAAAGATCACACCAAACTTCTAGCCTGGAAGACTGGGAAAATATCGAGGCCATTAACAGAAATAGAAAAGTGAGGAAAAGTTAAAACTATTGCATAAATAGCATAGTTAGACAACTGAAAAATGATTTGGGGGTTTTTAATGTGCCATAATAAACAGAAAGCTAATGGGATCTTGGTTTAATTTAATATTTCTATTTTTCCCTAGTTACATATAAAATAATTTTTTTACATTTGTTTGTACAACTTTGAGTTCAGATTCTCTCCTTTCTTCTCTCCCAGACTTCCATTGACAAGACACATTTCCCAAAAAGTCATGTTGTGAAAGAAAACATAGATTCTCCCCCCCACAAAAAAAAAAAACCTTAAGAAAAATAAAGTTTTAAAAAAGTGTGCTTTAATCTGACACAATCAAACACAATCAGTTCTTTCACTGGATGTGGATAACATTTTTCACATTAAGTTCTTCAGAGTACTCTTAAATCATTGTATTACTGAGCATAACTTAGTCATTCACAGCTGATCATCCCACAATATTGCTGTTACTTTGTATATGATATATTTCACCTTGCTTGAATTCATGGAGGACTTTACAGGTTTTTTCTGAGATCATCCTAATTATCATTTCTTAAAGAACAATAAAAATCCATCAAAATCACGGCACAATTTATTCATCCATCCCCCAATTGATGGGCATTTCCTTAATTTCTAATACTTTGTCCTAAGAAAGAACTGATATAAATATTTTTACACATATAGATTCTTTTCATTAAAAAAAAATTCTTTTGGAATCCATTCCTAGTAGTGTGGTATTGTTTAGGTCAAAAGGGCATACAAGATTTTATAGCCCTTTAGGTATAGTTCCAAATTGCTCTACAGAATAGTTGGATCAATTCACAATTCCACCAACAAGGCACTAATGTCTCATTTCCCCCACATTTCTTCCAACATTTGTCATTTTCCTTTTCTGGCCCACCTAATGGGATCTTGAGTTACATGGAGAAAAATCGTTTTCAGGAGTAAGTGATAATCCCACTCTATTTTGCCCTTACCAGATCCCATAGGATTCAGATCTTGGGTGGGGCACAATTTAAAGAGAATATCACTAAATGGGAAAGTGCCAGAAAAAGGCCCACAGGATGATGAAAGGCCTTGAGAACATATAATAGGAGGATTGGTGGGAAGAAATGGGCATATTGAGCCTAGAGAAGAAAAGACCTTGGTGGGGAATATTTTTTTTTCTTTTCAAAATTTGAAAGATTTAATATTTAATATGGACGATTTAATCCTGGAAGACAAAAGGCAATAAAGAAACTAATTTAATTTTGAGGTCAGGAGAAATCTAATAATTTTAGTTGTTCCAAAGAGAAGCAGGCTACCTTGAGAAGTGGCAGATTCCTCTACTTGGTGGTCTTTTGACAGACATTGGGTGACCACTTACTTGCATATGTTATAATGAGGATTCCTTTGTGTATGGGTTCACTGAACTCCCTTTTAGTTTTCAAATCCTGTGAATAGAAGGGCCTTTCTGAGCCTATAATTTCATGAAAACACCACAACTTTCTACTTAAAAAACACTTTATCCCAAAGTTTCCAGTAACTTAAATCAGAAACTTTTAATTTCTTCTGGGTTTCTCTTTCTAAAATATGTGTCTTACAGTCAAAAATGAATTTCATATATATATAAAACCATGAAAAAAATATATACACATATATTCAGGCTTGAATCTCTATTTTTCATGGTTCTTATCAGAGAAAGGATTAATAAATAGTTAGAATTATTTACTGATCTATATCTAGGGAGAAGGAGTCACATTTACTTTGATTTCCACTACATTCTCTTGAATAATATTCCCATTAAAAATGATGAATGATTCTTAGAAAGGAAGGGACTGATAAGCTAAAGACCAATAGAGAAAAGGAACAAAGGCCTGATTCCATGTTTATCTCGTGAGTATAGCTTGTGAGTTTCCTTTGCCCCAATGAATTCAGTTGTTTTTAGTCATTTCTTTCTTTTCATGAACTCATTTGGTATTTTCTTGGCAAAAATACTGTAGTGGTTGCCATTTTCTTCTCTTGCTTCTTTTGTAGGTGAAGAATTGAGGCAAAAAGAGTTAAATGACTTGCTCAGGGTCACATAGCCAGTAAGTATCTGAGGTCAGATTTGAACTCAGGAAGATGAGTCTTCTAGACGCTAAGGTCCAGCATTCTATCCAAGCTATCACCTTGCTGCCAAATTAATACATTTACCAAAGCAGAAGAGTTCAAAGCAACATCTTCCTAAAACATGGATTATCATCCTTGCATGCTACATGAAATCAGTGAATCTTCTTTCCTGGATATACCCTTTATCACCTCTACCCCCAGCACTGAAATGGAAATCTCTGGTATAAATGCTTTCCTTTAGGGATGTTTGACTTAAAATCATATAAAGGGTCAAACCAGCTTTGTGAATTCCATTCTTGCCTGACCAGCCTGACCAATTTCTCCTTTGAGAGAACTGCCTAAGTGACAAAAATGTGGAGCATGTCTAATGGATTGGGACCAGGAATCTGGAGACCCAAGCACTTTTTAAAAATAGGTTTTTATTTTTGTCTTTTGTTTTTACAACTCATATGCCTCTGTATTCTTCCTCCTCTCCCTTCCAGTCATTCCTTATAATACATTTTTTTAATTGAAGAAAGAAAGAGGAAAAAATCATTGAAATATTGATTTTGTATGAATACAATATTCCAGACTTGTGGCTATAATCTCTTATCTTTTTAAAGGAATGAGGTCTATGAGTCTTATTGTATCTCTTCTTTGAGATGAAACTTATTCTTTATGTTTTTCACTTATTTCATGGTTGTGATTCTTTTCACTTACATTGAAGTAATTATTTCATATCTTTTCCCCTGGCTCTGCTTACATTACTCTGCATCAATTCACATAACTCTCTCCATGCCCTAAAGGAGTACAGCGGATTCTGTCAGTTGAACATGAGAAAACAACTCTCTTGATTTGCAAGTATTATATTCCAGGCACTGCATAAAGCACTTTACAAATGTTACTTAATTTTATCTTCAAAACAACCCTGAAAGATAGTTCCTACTATTACCCTCATTTTTCAAATGAGAAAATTGGGGGCAAGTGGAAGTTAAGTAACTTGGATGGGGTCACTCAGCTAGTATCTGAGGCTGAATTTGAATTCAGCTCTTCCTGATCCCAAGCCTGACACTTGATCCACTTCATCACTTAGCTGCTTTGGAGAAAAGTAGATTCTGTCTTCAGTAAAAGGACTTATTATAAAAAAAACATCATATTCATGTGCAAAGCCCATGGTTTTATTGAAGATGAATATGCATTTCAACTCCTCTGTCTTATTTGCCAAACTGATTCAGACTTCCATTCTTCTGCACCAGATTCTATATGCCTATTGAAAGTTCAGTCAGTATAAATTAATAGTAATATCCCCATCCTTTTAGTCACGGACAGCTTTTGAGTTATCTTTGAATAATAACTATTCCTTCAACTCTTTCTCTTCCGACTTTAAGTAATTAAGAAGTTCTGCTAAATTTCTTTGAATAATATTGCTCAGATTTAGCCTTACTTATCCATTTTCAGAGCTGTACTATTCCATTTTCTAAAAATAATTATTTGGGATTACATTTTAAGTTCCAAGATGTCTCCCTCCTCCCTTCTTCCTTAGTCCATACTGGAGAAGATTGCCATTTTACACAAATATCTCTCTCTCTCTCTCTCTCTCTCTCTCTCTCTCTCTCTCTCTCTCTCTCTCTCTTTCTCTCTCTCTCTCTCTTTCTCTTACTCTCTTTTTCTTTTACTCTCTTTCTCTATATGTATATATATATATATATATATAATGTGTATGCGTGTGTATATGTGTAAAGCAATACTGTGTATACTGCTATTTATTAGTTCTTTTTCCTTCTTAGATCCTTTGTGGTTGATCTGAATATTTATAATACTCAGAATAATGTAATTGTTTACAATTATTCTTTGAATTATGTTTTTGTTAACTGTATACAACATTCTCTTCATACTACTCATTTCACTCTTCATTATTTCATGCAGGTTTTTCCATGTTTTTCTAAAATTAACCTGCTCATTATTTCCTACAGCACAGTAGTATTTCATCACAATCACATACTTATTAGGCCGTGCCTTAATTGATGTACACTCCCTCAGTTTCCAAGTCTTTGTCACCACAAAGAGCTGCTATAAATATTTTAGAACATATAGATTATTTTCCTTTTCCTCTGATCAACCTGGGAAATAGGTCTAATAGAGTGATTGCTGGGTCAAAGGATACATATAGCTTTATAACTCTGTGGGCATCATTCCAAGTTGCTCTCCAAAATGGTTGAAATAGTTTTCAGTTCCACCAATAGTGTATTAGTGTCCCAACTTTTCCACATCCTCTCCAACATTTGTCGTTTCTCCCTTCTATCATTTTAGTCAATGTGACAAGTATGAGCTGACACTTCAAAGTTGGTTTAATTTGCATTTCTCTAATCAATAATAGATTGTATGACTATATGTAGCTTTGGTTTCTTCATTGAAAAAATGCCTGTTCACACCCATTGACCATTTATCAATTGGGGAAAGATACCTGTTCTTTTAAATTTGATTGAATTCTCCAAATATTTGAGATATAAGATCTTCTCTGTGAAACTATGCATAAATTTCTCCCCACTTTTCTGCTTTTCTTCTAATTTTGACTACATTGGTTTTATCTGTACAAAGCCTTTTCAAATTAATGTAATCAGTATTCTCTATTTTACATCTCACAATTCTGTCTCTTTGCTTTACACATAAATTCTTTTTCTGTCTGTAAATCTGATAGGTACTATGTCTCATATTCTTCTAATTTGCTAATGATATCTCCCTTTTATGTAAGTCATGTGATCATTTAGATTCTATCTTGGTAAATGGTATAAGATACTGGTTTATACTTAGTTTCTACTAGACTCCTTTCCAGTTTTCTCAACATTTTTTTTAACCAAATGGTGAATTCTTATCCCACAACCTTAAATCTTTACATTTTTCAAACACAAGATTACTATAATTTACTACTGCAAATTGTATGTCTACTCTGTTGAGTGATTTACCTTTCTATTTCTTAGCAGAAAGCAGATCGTTTCATAAATACCGACTTGTTATACAGTTTAACATCTGATGCTAAATCACCTTTCTTATTTTTTTCCATTAATTCCTTTGATATTCTTGACTTTTTGTTCTTTCAAATAAATTTTATTGTTTTTTAAGCTCAATAATATGCATATATATATATAAACTTAATTAGGATAGTATTGAATAAGTAGTTTAAATAGATATATTGGCTCTGTCCACCTACAATTAATGGTTCTCCAATTATTTAAATCTAGTTTTATTTGTATAAAAGTGTTTTATAATTATATTCATATAATTCCTGGGTTTGTTGTGGTAGGTATACTTGCAGGCATTTTATTCTGTCTACAATTATTTTAACAGATATCTCTTGCAATCTCTTCCTACAGGGTTTTGTTGGTGATATATACAAATGCTGATGGTTAATGGGTCTATTCTATGTCTTGCTACTTTCCTAAAATTATTAAATATTTCAACTAGCATTTTACTTGAATCTCTAGGATTTTTTAAGCATATCATTATATCATCTGCATGAGCTCATTGCCCATTTTAATTCCTTCAATTCCTTTTTCTTCTTGACAATGACTATACTTGCTTCATTTGTTTATGTTAATGGGAAGGTTTCTAGATTATTCCTATTATAAATAATGTTTTCTGATGGTTCTAGGTAGGAGTTTCTTAATTTTAAGGAAAAAGCCATTTCTAACTATGTTTTTAAATCTTTTTAATAGGAAATGAATATTATATTTTTGTCAAAAGTTTTTACTTCATCTATTAATACAATCATATGATTTTTGTAACTTTTGCTTTGATATGAAATAAATTATTTTAATTATGTTCCTTATATTCAACCATTCCTGCATTCCCAATATAAATCCTTCTTGGTCACAATGTGCAACTTTTGTGATATGCTGTTGTGACCTTATAGCTGATGTTTTATTTAAGATTTTTTGCATCTATATGCATTATTGAAATTAGTCTATAAATTTTCTTTCTTTGTTTTTGTTCTTCCTGGTTTAGGTATCAGCATCACATTTGTTTCATTTAGTAGGAGTACTTATTACCTATTATTCCAAATAATTTGTTTAATATGGAAATTAACTTTAAATGTTTGAGAGACTTCATCTGTAAATCCATCTAATCCTTTCTCTATTTTGTTAATGTGAGTATTTAGAGATGTAAAATTTCCTTTGATTTCTTCTTTTGATTCATTTCACAATTTTGGTAAGTTGTTTGTTATTATCATTCTTTTTTTTTAAATAATTTTTATTGTTCCTATGACTTGTTCTTTAAACTATTCATTATGACAAGTTATTTAGTCTCCAATTAACTTTTATTCTGTGTTTACATGGTCTTTTGTTAAATATAATTTTACCACATTATGACCTGAGAAAGATGCATTTAAAAATGTCATCCAGAGAGAACTGTGGAGACTGAATGTAAATCAACACATACTATGTGGTTTTTTTTCCTTTTCTTTTTCTTCTGATTTTTTTCTCTCATATTTGTTCTGATTATTCTCTCTGAACATGATTCATAAAGTATATAAATTTAAAAGAATTAATGTACATGTGTAACAAAAAAGACATTTAATGTTTCTGATTTTTTTTAAATTTAACTATGGCATTTTTGATGCATTAATATATGGTCAATGTTTAGAAAGGTACTGTATGCCACTGAGAAAAAGATATCATATGCCATATTCCCATTTGATTCTCTACATATAGCTATCATATTTAGTTTATCTAAGGTTTATTTTATTCTCTTTGACTTCTTTTTTTTTCTTTTTTCTTTTGGTTATTTATCTAGTTCTGAGAGAAGATTGGAATCCCCCACTATTATGGTTTTATTATGTATTTCTGCCTGCTATTCATTTAGCTTTTCTTTTAATATTTTGACTGCTAAAGCATTTGATGCATATACATTTAATATTGATAATACTTCATTATCTATGGTACTCTTTATCATTATGTGGTCTCACTGTTTATCTCTTTTAATTAAATTGATTTTAGTTCTAACTTTCTCTAAGTTAATGATTGTTACTTATGCTTTCTTTTGCATCAGCTGAAATATATTTTACTCTAGCCTTTTATTTTTACTCTATGTGTATTTCTCATTTTAAAAGTGTGTTTCTTGTAATCAACATATTGTAATATTCTGGTTTTTATTCCATTCTGTTATGTTTCCATTTTATGGATGAGTTCATCCCATTCACATTCAAATTATCATTACTAGCTTTGTTTCTTTCTCCACCCTATTGTTCCTTACTGTTTATCTTTCTCTTCCTCTCTTTGTACTCTAAACCTCCTCAGATGTATAATTTACTTCTGACCATTACCTCCCTAATTCATAGTCCTTTCTAAGTATCCCTCTATTATCCTCTTCCTTCCTATTTCTTAATCTACTCATCTTTCTAACAGTCTTTCCTTTACTCTATTCCCTTAGTTTGTTATTTCTTAATCTGCAACCTCTCCAAGAGTCCCTTGATTATTCTATTCCTTTGCCTTCTTATTTGTTCAGAAGTTAAGTAGATTACATGTAAGTCTTATTACCTCTTTAATCTAGTTTTGACAAGAATAAGGTTCTAGCACTACCAACTCTTCACGCCCTCCTGCTCTCCATTGTAACAGTTCTTCAACCCAAACCTTGTTTGTATGAGATAATTGCTCCATTTTACCTCTCCCTGCCAATTTTATTTTATTTTAGGGCGATCATCTAAGTATATACGCAAGCCTTCTATCTTTGCATGCTCTTTCAAACTATCCTAATGATAATAACATTCTTAAGAATTACAGATAAATTTTTCCTTAAAAACAAATAAATATTTTGACCTTATTAAATCCCTTTTAACTGGTTTTTCATGTTTATTTTCTCATTTTTTTTCATGATTTCTGTAAGCCAAACTTTCCATTCAATTTGGTCTACTCATAAAAATCTGAAAATCATTTAATTTATTAAATATCCATTATTTCCACATAGGATTATACTCAACTTTGCAGGGTAAGTTATTTTTGAGTTGCAAATCTAGGTCCTTTGCTATTTAAAATATCATGTTACATGACTTTCAATTTTTTAATGTGTTATCTTGATTGTAGCTCCATGGTATTTAAATTATTTCCTTTATATAATTTCAGATGAAGATAAGGAAGGCACAGAGGCAAAGAAAACACATGGTTAAAGGATATTTACAGTTCTCAAAAGAATTGCTAACTTGAAATAACCACATTAAAGTGTGCTTTAAATCATTAATTATAAGAATATCACAAATTGAAATTATTCTGCAAATGGTCAAAAATGAAGACAAATGAAAATATCTAGTGTTGGAGGGGCCATGGCAGACTGTCACACTGCACATTTTTGGTGGAGCTCTAAAGCGTCCAGATTTTCTGATTTTCAATTTGGAATAGTGCAGGAATGACTAAGCCCTTCTGACCATCTGACCCAGAATTAAGAAATTTTGACCATGAGAAACTTGGAGAAGTGTGAAATGATTTGTATAGCTTGATGCAGAATTCAGTAAGCAGAACAAAGAAAACTGCACAGTGATTCCAACTATGCAAATGGGAAGATTCCATAAAAGAGGTTAACACTCAATAATGAAAAAATATATGCAAGTCCTAGAGAAGAGATAACCAAGCATACTTTTCCACTACAGATGCAAGCCGTTAAGATAGAGCATTTTATGTGTGTATGTGTATGGTATGTGCATGTACACACACATTCAGAAATGATCTCTTTATTTTTTCTTATTTGTTTTTCTTTGTTGCAAAGGAGAGTTCAGTCTGGGATAGGGATGGGAAAGTATGCACTCAAAGACAAAATATCAATAAAACATATTGAGAAGCAGATACATATGCATGTAGACAATATGTTTATATGCATAGGTATGTGTGTACAACATATATATATATATAATATGCATTGTGTGTATGTTTGCATATTATAATCCACATATACTATATACAATATGTTTATATATACATGTATATATGTTATGTTATATATACACATAATATATATTTATATATGTATATAAACACATGCTATATGGCTGCAATACAAATATAAATGTACATACTATATATATATATACTTGTTTAGATATGTATATGCAAATGTATATGTATATATGCATATGTATTGTGAGGATAAATAGATAATAGATTAGAGTAGATAGTCTCAAAAATCTTACTGAAGTGTTAAGCTAAAGTACACTAGGTATTTTGAGGTATCTTGTATGTATGCATGCATACATGCTGATATTCACACACTCAGACATATGGAAGATACACATGTTGTCATCCCATATGCATGCAATGCAGGTATACATATGTGTACACACATGCATGTTTGCATGCATATATGCATGCAACATGTCTTTGGAAGCAAAAATATCTTAAAATATTATTGTTGGGAACATTCTCCAAGGAGATCTTTGAGCTCTTATTGCATGACAGCATCACAATGCTCAAGTTTAAGGCCCCTTACTCCTTTGCACCCAGGATTCCTGTCTCATATATTGATGTGCTCTTTACTGTAAGAAAAAATACAAATAATGAATATTCAGCACTGCTTGTAGCAGACTAGGGAAGAAGATGTAGTGCCATCCACACCCATTGCTCCATCCATTACCCCATGGGGATTCAAAAACTCCAGCAGGTAGCTGTCCGCTTAATCAATCAGCCCATTAGGTCCATCCAAGGCACACCTACCAAGGTAGCAGCTTAAAGGAAGGTGGAAAGAAATTTGGAAAGGGAAACTGCATTAACAGGCTTTTTTGGATGCTTTTTACCTTTCTCAAGTTTTCCTTTGGCATCAGTTACAAAGTTTAACACTAGTCACCCTGAGCTACCCAGTGCTTTACAGATGTCTGAAAAGAAGATTATTAGGAAATGGAGTCTTCAATAGCCATATCCCTACATGCTGGTTTAAGTATATCTCGCTGGATTAGCACATGAAATAGTCCTAAGGAAATAAGAGGTAAAATTCATTATTTGATTGGGAGAAAATTGAAACAGATTTCAATGTTTTCCAGTGAGGAACTCTCTCCCAATACAGATTGCAGTCAATCTCAAGCCTTTCTGATTTTCTGAACCCTTTGTCCAGGAGCCAGTGTAAGCCAGCTGACCACCCCAACACCAGCCCATTGCCTGAATTCCATGACAGACTCCTTGAGAACCAAAGGACATAGAATATTCATCTCTACTTCCATCTCTCAAAGTCAATCCCTTCAGTGTTGCCTTCAACACATACATCCTTCATATCTTCCTCCCTTCTTAAAGGAACGAGCAACCACTATATTCCTGAAATTTTGCATGGAAATAATCTCTTAAACAGATAGCACATGTTAACAGAATTTTCTCCCAATATCAATTCAGCCTGGGCCAGCATTAGATTTTCAGGCTATGTTATACACTTGCCATCTGTTTCCTGCCTGGAAGTCCAGATCTTTTAGGATGGTGGGTTTTTCATCCTGAGATGAGGAAGTAAGCCTACACAATTTCACCTTCCCAAGGGAAAACTTGGGTTTGTAGGATATCTGCTACCAGTTTATTTCAAGTCTGGTCTATCACATATTTTTCCCTAAAAAGGTATATAAGAAGAATGGAGGGGAAGGGTGAATTGATTAAGTGTTTTTATATCACTCACTATATGCTAGGCACTGTTCTAAATGCTTTGCAAATACTTTCTTGTTTGATTCTCACAACAACTATGTGACTTAGACACTATTATTCTTTCCACTTGACAGTTGAGGACATTGAGGTAAACAGAGACTGACTTGCTTAAGATTATATAGCTAAGTGTCTGAGGTCAAATTTGAACAAAGAAATTTTTGACTTTAGGCTCAATACTCTATCCATTGTGCTACACAGCTGTTCACTTCATTGAACAAAGTGACAGCCATGTACGCTTTTAGGTACATCTTCCATATAAACTCGCATATCATGGGCTAGTGAATTGCATGACGTGGCATTGTGGGCACTGGTGAGAATCAAGTGTAACCTGGGGTTCTCTTCCCCCATGTTCAATCCTTCAATGGGCATTACTTGCTAGTTGTCTTTTTTCCTGATCCTTCAGGTTTTGATTTTCTTTCTTCCTCCAAGGCAGTTTTTTTTGGCTTCTTACATCTCTTAAATTAGGGTCTAGTAATAGTGCTAAGACCATTTGAGTGCTAGGAATTTCTCTAGAAAGCCTTTAGAACCTAGCCAACTGGGAATGGGGTGAGGTAGGAGAAATGTTTCTTAAGGTCCTGCCATGGAGGCTAAGCTGGCTTTTCCTAAAGTCCCATCTTATGCATCTTAAAAGGCATTTAAACCATTCATGAGACTTGATTAGTTCAGGAGACCAAGGTTTGAATCAATCACTGGAATAACTTATAGCCAACCTAAATACAATTGTCTGACCATCAATGCACCTTTGCAAAGGCAAAGGCAGGGAAATTGGACCCAAAAGAATCAATGCAGTATCCTTTCAGAATACTTTTTTCATGATATTGATAAACTTTCTTTTGTTAACTGTTAGTCTATGAGAATCTCATTTTGCTCTAAAGATGAATTTAGAGAACCAGACCGTCCTGAACCAGGCTCAACCTTCAACATCATGAAAACAGAGGAGCTTTGTAGTAGAGAGATAGTCAGCCAGGGCCACCAGACTGTGGAAAATAATAATGCCAAAGGACTCAACTGAGTAACCTGCCCAACAGAAATGCTGCACTCAGTGGGAATTGCATGAGTATCCCAGGAAAAGAATGGAGTTTTGCTATGACAGTATGAATTGTCCATTCCCTTTGGCTTCCCTATAAGTGAAACTCTCTATTAGTGTACTTAACTCTGTATGTATATCCATTCTTCCCACTGATATTGTGTTATGTTTTGTTTTCTAGTTTCTTGTAGTTCTTTTACTTTGAGCTAATTTTGTCAACTTATTGACCATTCAAGATAAAAAGGGTATTGTAAGCTATGTATTTAGGAGGTGCATCAGGTACCTTGAAACTGGTGGTAGTTGACTCCCTAGGGAGCTCATCTGTGAACCTCAAATAAGGGAAATTGAATGGTTAATACAGAAAGTCAGAGGGGGCTACAAAGGTGAAAAGAAAGTGACATTGTGCAAATAGAGAAAAATTTGTATTCTCAACTTCTGTTATTCCTTTGAATTTGAGCATTTATGAAAGTATTTGGCTCATATCACAGATATCTGGATATTTTCAGGAAAGGAGGAATACATTTTTGAATCATGGTTTCAAAATGATACAAAGTAGATAATCTGATTAGATTTCCAGTATTCCATTCCATTGCATTTTATATATGTCCCCTGGTGAATTCATTTTTATATTTTAAAAGTTTTCTCTGGCCAACAGTATTTCTTTTCAAAGAATCAAAAGAAGAGTGAAGGAGGGGTTGCCAAGTAATGAACGAAAAAAAAATTCAAGCCTTGGAAAGGACTTTCAAATATAAACATTTAGAAGAGAAAATTTTCAGGAATGATACACAGGATTTTTCCCCCTTTTGTCTGATGGATCATTACAGAAATACCTTTCTTCATTTCACCAAAGCTATTGAAAATCAAAAGTTGCCTCAGTCTGTTCTCTTTCTTCTTCTTGACAACTGACTAGAAATTGTCCCAAAGGGCACCACTGACTAAGTGAATACATAATTTCCCATGGAAAGTTCCTCCTCAGCATTCACCTTTGGATCAAATTGACAAGCAGCAAACTCTCTGATGCTCCCTGAAACTCTGCTGAGAGGACTGACACAGTGGCCATGTGTTCAATTTGCTTTGGAGTGTGAGCAGAACTTTGTTGCCTTCCCTTCTGGTTCTTGGCCAGTGAGGAGGGGATGGGGAAGGGAAGCTGGTGCTGAGAAAACAGCAAGATTGTAAGACACTGGGATCATGATTTGTAAAAGTCCATCAAGAATTTAATTTCCCCCAGAAGAATGTAGGCTTTTCAAGGAGGGGATTGTTTCCCCAGCATCTGGTACATAGTAAGTGCTTAATAAATGCTCATTTAATTGCACTGAAGAAGATCTGTTCCCATAACTGTTTTCATTTTATGAGCTGGGGGTGGGAATGCATTGGAGCCAGGTAAATTTTTGAGAACTGATCCTTAAATTTTAAGTTTGAGCATTTACACCTTGAAAAATGATATAAATCAGTGTTTGATCTATTGCTTTGTTGACTGTTTAGACTTGAGAAAGTGATGGAGAAAATATTAATTATATAGATTAAACTTAAAAGCATGTCAGAGATACATTTTTGGTTTTTGGCAGAAGGAGAACTGGTTATTAAATATTTATCAGCAGATCATTGGCTGGAGGTGGTGGTGGAAATGTGGTAAATCTCTAAGCATCACTGGGAAGGAAAAAAAAAAAAGCAGGAAACTAAGAGAGCCACTCCATTGTTTAGAAAATTCAGACGTATGTGGGGCTAGAGAGTAAGAGTGAAATTAAGTTGGAATGAGAGTAAGAGGCAAAGGAAGAGAGAGAGAGCTAGAGAAACAGAAAAAAAAAATTTGGTATGACTAAGCATATATTAAAAAATTAAGCTCAGGAACAGCTAAGTGGTTCAGTAAATAGAGCACCAACCCTGAAGTCAGGAGGACCTGAGTTCAAATTTGATCTCAGACACTTAACTCTTTCTGGCTGTGTGACCCTAAGTCATTTAACCCCAATTGCCTCAGAAAAAAAATTAAGCTCAAAGAACCTTCACCTCAAATCCAAAGTAGTTCCTTGGCTTTCTTTTATCTATTCCATCCTTTAAGCTTTTATTTTATTTTATTTTATTTTTTTGTGCCTGCAAAGCCCTAATAAAACTATAGTCACTTGCAGGAGCAGGAAGTAGCTGAATGTTTTCCATCTGTGCTCCAGAGAAAGGTGGGCTTAAAGGCTGAACTTTGGGTTGGGACAAAGGAAAGGGGAGTCAGCTGATTTGAGATCATGTTAAGAGAATGCTGGTGACTTCTACTTCTTGCCTAGAATGATCATATGAAATCTCCAGTCTCTTGGGTATGGTATTTATTGCTAGGGCTGCAATCCATTTGACATAATTTTGTGCATGCAGAGGAGGAAGAATCAAACCATAAAAGAAGGGCTTTGTTGATCTTCTTCATTTTTCTGTAGGGGAAAAGACACAAAACCACTTATTCATAATGGGCCAGGACCTTCTCCCCAAGACAGACTGAAGATGAGAGCCCAGCCTCCTCTGAATCCTTCCCTTTGATCTATTCTCGGGTTTGCATGTTAATGCTGGCCTGCCATTTATGAGGCTGGCTTAGTTTTCCTTGGAGGCTGAGGGGTGCTCCCAATGGCCTTGCTTTTATTTGTGGTCTAAGCTGAATTTTCCAAAAAATGAACCATTCTCATGGGCAGACCTTAAGCTTGTCTCTGAATGGTTCCCCTGACTTTTCCAGAATAATCCCTCAGACAACCACCTAGACTTCTGACTCATCATTTATAGAAAATAGGCTGTTTTCCATTCTATTTATTTATTTATTATGTTGCAGTAGCTCAAAGATTTGGACTGAGCTGCTAAAACCACAAGTCCTTACCCATCTATCTATCTGTATGCACATTTACCCTATAGACCAATATTTACCTAATATCCTTATGAGTGGTTCATGAATTTCTCTTGGTTTAGGATGGTCATGGATGTTCTACTCTAGAACTCTTATATCTAACCCCTGTGGGAACTTTGTTCTTTCAATTTCTGCAAAGTAAATTATATTGGAGTTAGAGATTTTCAACTTAAAAGTTTGCCAGAAATGGACTAAAATAAGAGCATTTTTTTTCTTAATATTTTGGATACTGAAGCAATCAAATGGTTTCCTTTTAAGCAGAGATATCATTATAATGACTGATTCTGAGCTGTGAGAAGGGGAGAAAAATAAGCTATTGAAGAGCAAAATGAGGGGAAATGAATTTGCAGAACGAGCTAACTGAATGGAAAGGGAGAAAGCATTGGGTGGATTAGACAGCGATTACAAAGCCAGGTTTATTGTTTGGATGGTTGCCTGATTTCCATTTACAAAACCATTCCTTTGCAGGGCTCAGAGCTCTGTGTGCTTGCTGGACACCTCTCCAGTTCTGTGCAGTTTATCAAATAGTTTTTACCTGTCAAGAAAATTCATGCTTCAACATGCTATTTTCAAAGATGTGATAACCAAGTGCCAAAAAATCTGAGACCAAAAATACTCCAACCAAATTTTTTAATACAAAAATGTGAATGGGACTTCAATTGTCCCCAACAATTCCTACAGTGTTGTCATCTTAATCAAATGAAAATTTCTAGGGAAGCTGAGTCAGTGCCTTCCTGAGACTACCCATGCTCCAGCTGGGCCCACACAATGCTAAGCAGTCAGATGAAAAGTGGAGAAAAACCAGATGTTTTTAAATGGCCAGATGTTTGGCACTAAGTAGGCAAGATATCTAGATGATTGATTGCATTTTTCACTTTCCATCCAGGCTGATGTGCAACTGGCAAAGAAATAGAATTCATATTATATATAAATACACACATACATGTAAGAAATATGCATATTATGTATATATATATCCATGCATATATATGTATATAAGAAATATATATATGTGAAAGCAATATTTTTTCTCCCTTATATTAATAATCAATTATTGAATTACGGCCAGGGTTTTTTTTTAAAAAATTCAGTCTCTGAAGGATATTGCTGATAATAAAATTGGATTATCCTTCTCTTCAATCTTGTTCAGACCCCACACAAATTTACAAGGAATTTAATCCAGTGTTGTGAAGTGCCTTGTGCTCTACAGGTATGGGTGGGAATAAATACTTTGATTAGATTACATAATACTGGGTAATTTAGATGTAAATTATATAATCAAAGTTACATTCCCTCAGCACTTCATTAATATAGGTTAGCCTTTTGCTATAATATTTATTCTCTCTAATTAATTGTTAACCAATGAGAATTGATTGTTACTCTCATGTAAGGGCATGTAAACTGTGAACCCCCAGCCATGATTGGTCTTTGGCATTTGAGAGTGTCACTGACCTTTTAATTAGTAAAATGCTAGCATAATTAATAAATTATTAATTACCCCAAAATATGTCTCGCAAAGGTTTTAAGTATTACATATATGTATATACATGCGTATAGGAAATATTTATATATGTGTATACATATAAAATGTATATATACACACCTATCTATGTATATACTAAATGATAAATGTATATTTTTACATGTATACACACATCTGCTAAGAAATATGTATATATGTGCACATGTATTTGTGGACATACAGCACACACAAGAAATATGCATGTGTTCACATATGCACATATAAGAAATACATACATACATGTCTATATAATGCATATATTTCCACTTTAGAACATGACTTTTTTTTTTTTTTAAGAAGAAAGTTGCAAGGCAATGGGCATGGTGAACCCTGAACAATATTACATATGAAAAATGAAGTCTCCTGTATCTTAGTAAATAGGAAATTGCTAGTTATTGACACGGGAATCATCTCAGCATCAGTTATCTCCATTCAGTCAAATTATTGACTATTTAGTGTAATGATAATAGCAAATTAATAGAAATGATAAAGATTAGGAAGCATTGTGTACAAACTCAATGGATCCAAATTAAACTTTAAAAAAAAAAAAAGCTATTCATTCTGAAAAGGAGAAAATAAGTGAAAGAGGCATTAAAGGATTTAGATTCAGAGCCAGAGCACTTCAGCTCATTTACTTTAATCTTTTCTGAGACCAGAGAGCTTATATAATTGGCATAAGGTCACATGTTGTTGTTGAGTCATGTCCAATTTCTTTGTGAACCCCTTTTGGGGTTTTCTTGGCAGAGATACTAGAGTGGTTTGCCATTTCCTTCTCCAGATAATTTTCTCCATCTCAGAAATGAGACAAACAGGGTTAAGTGACTTGTCCAGGATCATACAGCAAATAAGTCCCTCTGAGGCTGGATTTAAACTCATGAAGATGAATTTTCCTGATTACAAGCCAGATGTCATCCAGCTGCCATGTAACAAGTTGAAGGCAATAGAGCTAAGATGAAAATATTTGTTTGTTGGTATCAAAACTAGTACTCTTCCCTTTTTTAAATTATTACTTAAGCAAATCTCACCAATTTAAAGACATCAACTTACCAAGGAAGCTAAAAGAATCCAGTCAAGAAATCATTGATCTCTTTGTCAACTAGAAAAATGTAGTTATTGGAAATACTAATTTAAAATACAAATTCATTTGCAGAACTACATGGAGGAGGATGTAAGTCAGCGTGCAATATTGTCTTACAAAAGAATGAAAAGTAATAAAAGAGGAAATGTTTGCCAAAAAAAAAAAAAAAAAACAACGGTATGATACCTAGCTCAATCACATTATTCTTACAGCAATGGCAGATGAAATTTTAAGAATAATAAATAGATAAAAAGGAAGTCATTTCTATGACTCTTCACCATCAACTTCATTAATTGCACTGGAGTTACCACACTGGAACCCTTAGAACCATGTTGAGACATGAGAATATGGAACTCAGGAACATGAAGTTGTTAAGAGGCTCTGACAACATATACTTAGGCACAAGGTCATGAACTCACAGGTCATCTAGTCCAAAACCCTCTTTTTACAGACAAACAAATTTGGGCCTAAGATATCAAGTGGCACATACAAAGAAATGACAGAAAATATTAGTAACTACTGACCTATACACTCCATGATGTAATGGCCAATGTTTCACAAGAAGCTCTATCAAAAAAATAGACATGTATCACACTTTTGAGTTCAATCTATATTTCTGACATGTTTTAAGTGATGTCTTTCCTCCTATCCAATTCTGGGCTGTTGTTCATTTGTATTACCTGTCCGATGTAGATATACTAATAGGCTAATTCAATGGGCTGTATATTCAACTGCATATCATCATATGGGCAATTCTTCATCTACTTTTTTAAAAAATAAAATGACAAACCTTGAATTGCAGGATTTTCTAATTTCTGAGATGTGAGTTTAATAACTGGCTGTCACTAACCCCAGTTCAAACTATGACCAACACTCCTTGAGGCCCTAATCTGTGACTTCTTCATCAGCACAGGTAATTTCTGGGAGAGAGAAGTTCCCTTGCTGAGGTTAGGTACTTGCCTAGGGCACTCAGACAGTTTGTATCAGTCCTGGTTGACAGAAGCAGCCATGTAGTGCTGTGGATTAAGTACCAGACCTGGAGTTAGGAGGAACAGAGTTGGAATCTGGCCTCAGATATTTGACACTTTTTCATCTTGTTACTCTGGACAAGTCACTTAACCCATATTTCTTCTTAAACAAAATAATAGGACTTGAACTCAGGACATCATGTTTTCAAGGCCAGAAAAGCGGGTTCATTGTCCTTGATACCCTGCTGCCTCTTCACCTGTTATATTTCCTTTATGAGTTACTTCTGAGATTGGTGAATGATTACACTGGGAATATTGTTTATGAGAATATGAGAAGAGAATTGGCAAGACTTTGCAAACAACTCTCTGAAATAGAGCACATCAGTATAGCCACACAATTGCTCAAGAGGCACAGTAAATCTAAGCTGTGTTTACCAATGTTTGATTACCAAAAAAACAAAACAAAAAAACAAAAACCTAAAACTGACTTAGTCCTAACCAAACGAAGCTTTAAAGGCTATTTTCCAGCTAAGGATTTCTGCTATTTATGTTAGGTTCATAAATGATTCTTTGATAGATACAATTACATAAATTTAATTCTTTGATTATTTACTGAATCATAAAATAGGGAGAAAGTACATGTTCATTAAGGCTGTTTATTAGCATTATGAATACAACTTATGTAAAATCCAAAAGGAAGGGGGATTCCCTCGATGAGATTTTCTAGGGATTACTATTTTTAGATAACATTGCAAAAGTTAAGGAATACTATTATAGGTTTTCCTCAAATATTCCCATGGCTATGAAAAGCACCTGGATTATTAATCTATATCGAAAAAAATTAGATAAAGAATGCATATCCCAGTTGAATGCACAGCTCATTGAATTAGCCTATTAGTGTATCTATTGGACAGGTGATTCAAATGGACAGTAGTTTGGACCCAGAATTGGATTGAATAACAAATTAAACAACATTTTCAAAGATCCTAGAAACTTTCCTTTTATCAAAGCCATCTTTCTAACACCAATATTTTATTAATAAGTTCTATGGCAAGATATAAATTTTTTTCCACTTGTGACCCATTTTAATCCAAGAAATTTTTATATAGCCTCAGGTATATAGTTATATAAAATAAGTATAAAAATCAAGTATTTGCTGATAATAAATTATAAAGAAATTTTATTTTAAAACAATTCTTTGATGTATACATATACTTTTATCATTTATTACCATATTTATTACCATTTGTTATTATAATAATAAATTATAATTTATTATTATTACCATAAATTTGAAATTAAATTTGCATACAAATGAAATTGATGTGCTTGATTATTTTTATATAAATAATTAAATCTTGGCAGAAAATTTGATACCTTTTACTACTGTCAAATTTTTTTTGTGATCCCTACATTCAGTTGCATGACCCCACGTGGGGTTGTGATCCACAGTTTAAGAAGCTTTGCTCTATGGCTTAGAATCATAGACTCTAGAAGAGTCACGATTTCAGGTTACCCAAGCAGTATTAAAACAGAATATTTCTGGGAATTTTAGACTAGGCCTAAATTAGCCAATTCAATGATTTAGGACTGAGGATTAAAATGAAAGAAGCACTAATAGAATATAAATGCACTTAAAAAACAATTAAAATGATAAGAAATTAAAAGAGCAAAGTTTCTTTAAAAAGATATAAAATCAATATTCTCTTCCTCCTTCAGAATCAACTCAGCAATCAGAAAGGCATTCCATGGATAGCAATAATAGTTAAGTGAAGTTTATGGTGATATTTCTCCCCTGGCCAAATCTCTTATATTTTCAGCAGCAGAAAACCCTCTGGCCTCTCAATTAGTTTTGTCCCTAAAAGAATTCTGTAACAGGCCCCTAGAGAAACCAGTTTTTGGAATAGTAGGCTGAGTTACTGCAGAAGAGCAAAAGGGAAAGTAGGGAAAAGCCCTTCCATTCCCTCATACCCAGACCTTAACATTCCATACCAGTAACCTGAGTTATAGATTGGAATGACAAATAAACAATCCTTCAAAAAACACAATTTTAAAAAGAGACAGACTATGGATCCAAACATGTGCATCCAACCATGGAAGTATGTAGCCTCCAGCAAACTGCCAATGATAATGAGTACACATTATCAAGTTCATTCATGACTAGAAAAGGCCAGTTGGTCCTATAGCAAGAATGGACAACAGATGGATAGCCTGAGTTTTGCATTATTATCCACAAATATCTAGAGAAAGACCTCCAGCATATCTAGTAGAGCCTGTGTGGAGGATATACAGGAGGATAAGCTGTCCCTGATACTTGAAATTCATTTCCATCCCTCAAATATGTATGGAAGACATACAAGACAATAATAGCTAATAGTAACTAGCACTTATATAACACCTTGTTGTTTATCAAAATACTTTATAAATATTATTTAATTGTGTCTTCAAAACAAATTTATGGGAAAGGTGCCAAATCTATTTCCATTTTGCAGATGAGGAAATTGAGCCTAAGAAAGGTTACTTGCCCACAATCATACAACTAGTTCATATCTAAAGCTGAATTTGAATTCAGATTTTTCTGGGTCCAAATTCAATACTCTATACACTCAATTATCTAGCTAATTTTAGGAAGCCCTTGCCGATACCTGTAATGTGTTCCCAATTATCCCCAAGGCTTTACTAGATATCTTTAATATACTTCATCAACAATCTTGGCCTTTGGAATCATTATTTTTCTTGAATTCTTAGCTCAGAAGCCATCTTCGCTATGAAGACTTTTTAAAATCTCTCAAATATTGGTGCTCTCACCTTCTCCAATGACCTATTTACTTGCTGTTTATTTGTAGTATTCTTTGGAAGAGATTCCTTTCTTTTCTTTTCTGTTTCTTTTTTGTCTTTCTAATTCCATTGCCTAGCATATAGAAATCACTTACTAAATGCTTATTGAAATGAATTTGATTGACATAGAGAAGAATCTTACAGAATGAGGTGTGGAAAAATTGAAAAAAATGAGACAGATAGAAGGTTAAGTGGCTTGTCCCAGGTCACCCAGATGGCTAGTGTTGGAGGCCAGATTTGAAGTCAGGTTTTTTTTACTTCTGGTCCAGCCTTCTCTCTATTGTGCCACCAGCTGCCTTATTTGTCTAAAATGCAAAAAGGGGCTCATTTATGGATGGGCTAGACTAGTCAGTCGCTAGGTGATCTATAAGGGTTCTTTAGGACTGAGGATTAAAATGGAAGAAGCACTAGTCGAATATAAATGCAATTAAAAAACAATTAAAATGATAAGAAATTAAAAGAGAAAAGTTTCTAAAAAAGATGGAAAATCAGTAACTGTGATTCTGTCATGATGTAATTGAAGTACTCGCATTTTGTCATGAATTCAGAAAATAAAGAATACATCTAGGCACTTATATATGTTTATTCCAACAATGGATAATTGTAACATACATGTTCAGGACTTGATACAATGGAAGGTCCTTGAATAAAGGGATGTTTCATTGTATTCCTTGTAGTTAACTACCTAGTATCAGACCCAACACATTTGTGCCCTGCACATAGTAAGGCCTGAATTAATGTGTTAATTGAAAAAATTGAACAAATAAATAATTTTATAGCCCATGTTATGAAGTCATAACTAATTAAAACAATAAAAACAAAACAATGTTATTAACAGTGACAAATCTGAGTGATGATTAGTACATTTTGTTTAGTTGAGATTCAGTTTGGAGTTACTGGAAACAGAAGAATCCCTAAGCTTATTTCAAACATTATTGCCCACAATCTTGATTCTCTCTCTTTTCTCTCTCTCCTTCCCTCCTTCACTCTTCTTCCCCTCCCTTCTTTTCCTCTCTGTTTTCTGTCTCTGTCTCTCTCTTTCTGTTTGCTCAATGTACACTTTTTTTTCTAAAAGGAATGGTGGTTTGACCTATTTTAATCTAAAACTAGCTTTTCTCTGATACATTTTTCCTTTCAAATAAGAGTTATAAAAATTTTTTTATAAAAATATTTATTTTTATAAAAAAAACTATATTTTATAGTTGGAATGAATGGAAATATTAGGGTAAGAAGAAACAATAAAAAAAGCATGTATTTGCTAAAAGCTAAGAAACTACCTCAGAAGTTGCTGATGGAGGTGAAACATAATTAGCCCACACAAAGTCCTTGGATGTTAGGAAAAGTGAATGTGGGAGCTAAGAAAATGTGATAATTTGTGATAGGGCTCTATATATTGAAAGAAAAAAGGAAAGAATGGAGGGAGGGAGGGAGGGAGGGAGGGAGGGTGGGAGGGAGGGAGGGAGGAAAGGAAGGAAGGAAGGAAGGTTGGAATGAAGGACACTACTATCTAGTGTATATGCAGTCCTCATTGCATAGTCCCTTCTTTTAATGGATTTGAAATGTGTGCACTTGAAAATTTACTTAAAAAATATCTCAATATCTCCCATTAGAGTAATTTAGGATGTTGTTTAGTATCTAGCTTATCCACTCCCTGAAAGCTCTATTAAAATAAAAGAACAGAAAGAGAAAAAAAGACAGACAGACACAGAAACAGCCAACACAGAGATAGAGACAGAGACAGAGTTAGAGAGAGACAGATACAGATACAGACACAGAGAGAGACAGAGAGATAAGATAGAGAGAAAACAGGCACACACACATACAGAGAGAGAGAGAGAGAGAGAGAGAGAGAGAGAGAGAGAGAGAGAGAGAGAGAGAGAGAATGTTTCAAATCTATTTCACAAATGTTTCAATATGGTAGAAACCTGATTCTAAGGAATCAGGAGTTCTCATATTATCTTAGTTAAAAATCAAGTTAAAGAAGAGCTAGAAATGTTTTTTCCCATAAAAAACAAATAAAGATATATAAATAAATGATAGCTTTTTATTATTGCCATATATAAAAAATAACAAACCTAAAAATCAAATCCCTAAGTTTTGGATTTTTAGCTTTGGACACTTTCCTTCAAGCCTTTAGCTTTCTTGGAGCCTCAGTTTTCTCACCTATAAAGTGGGGGTGATGATGCTAATAATATGAAGTATATACTTTTATAAAACTTTAGAGCTCTATATAAGTGGAAGCTGCTATTATTTGAAAACAATAGTTTCCCAAATTTCATCTGTAATTTGAGAATTGGTTTATATTTCTTTGTATTTTAATTATACCAGTGATATCAAAACTCAAATAGAAAACATGTTTGTCTTAGAAAAACTACAAAATTAATATTATTTTTTATCTTTATTTTTTAAAAAAACATTTTCCCAATTGTTTTTTTGAACTGGCTTGGGCTGCACAGCAAGTTTTTTGCTACAGCTTTGCTAACAGTGAGTTTTGATATTTTCTGGTCCACCATCACTGTTTCTACAAGAGAAAAGTATAGATGTCTTGTCTCTTTAAAAAAACAATTAAGCTCTCTAAGTTTCAGTGTTTCTCATTTGTAAAATGAAAGATGTAATATTAGATGACCTTCAAGGTCCTTTTCCACTCAAGATCTGTGATCATTTAAAGCAGTTTATTTAAACCCTTCTTAAGCCTATAATTACATATTTCACAAAAATTTTTTGCACTTTCTCAATGTATCAATCAGTTTGTGTTGACTTTTTTTCCTCTCTAAAAAAAAATACTAAATATATATTTTTCTCATTTGACCCTCACAACAAAACATAGAAGGTAAGTGCTACTATTACCCCATTTTTTCAGTTGAGGGAAATTGAAAACAAATAGATGCTAAATGGCTTTTTCCAGGATCACAAAGTAGTAAAGTATCTTAATCTGAACTTGAACTCAGATGTTTTTTTTGATCCCAAAATCTGGTGCTTCAAACTACTATATTACCTACTTGCTTGAAAGGGAGAGGACAAGGAGAATGATAAGATCAAGTTGGTTCAAAAGGAGAGATACACACCACTAATGAGACAAAATGGTGAAACTCCAGCTTCTTGGGAGCTGGGAAGAAATGACACGTGAGATCTTTAGGGAAGATATGGTGAAGCATTAAGTAGAGCAATCAGAGAGCCAGGCAGCAACTTCTAGTGGCATAGAGAAAAAAAAGTTAGAAAATAAAAATAGTAATTTTTAGAAATCTGCTGCCTAAAGACTGTGATGTTATTGATCCTCTGAAAATAAAGAAACAATAATAAAAATTCTTAAAAGGGGGTGAGATGGGGAGGGAAACACGCAAGCAATGGATCCAATATTTATCCCAGATGAGTCCTCACATGTAACTCTTAGAAGCTTTATGGGTACTTATCTCAATCTCCATACACATGGCTAGTTAAGCCATATCTCCCCATGTATAGAGGACTGCATCAAGAAGAGACTTCTGGCTGCACTAATAAGGATGAGGCTCCATTAGTTAGTCTCCTGAACTTCCCTGCTCCTATTTCATGGTAATAATCCATTTTTATTATCAATGAAATTGAACCACCATACTTAGATTCTAATATTTCATTTCCCTATGAGTAAAGTAGAAATGACACTTAATAAAAATGACGTCAAAAAAGACTACTTTGAGCAAAACCAAAATTATACAATAGAAAACTCATTCTGGAAGTGATACAATAAAAGTACACTTCAGAGAGCACAAGATATAAATAAGATATAAATATATCACAGATGTCAGAATAAACCCCTAAAAAGGTTATTGATACGGACATCAATAACGAGCAACCTATATGCCTATTTTTTTAATCTTTCGAAAACAACCAATACAATATCAAGAATGCCCTAATGAAAAATATGAGAAGAAAAACAGGCAATCTTTTGAAAATATTTTTTTAAGCAGGCCACATTTTTTGTGGTCATACAATTGTTGAAAGATACAGAGTAGGCAATATTTTTATTGTGTTTTATTTTTCTGTTGATTACTAAAAAAGAATTTGATTCTATAGAACAAAAAAATCCTGTTTTTAATGGCTCTTTACTAGTAAGAAAACATCTCATGTATATGCTAGGTTATTAGAAGATTCCCTAAAAAATATAATCACAATGATAAACTCTGTTCAATGATCTATAGGCTATTAAATCAGGGCATAAAAAAAGATAGACATATACTATTCAAAGTGGTTTACTATTGGTACTATGTCTTCACGGGGATTAAGGATTAATTTTTCTATCCTAGATGCTTCATTTTTTTGGATAATATTAATATAAGAAGCTCCCAAATATTACAGGGGTCTCTTCAATGATGTCAGTGATTACTAAAAAGAGTTCTGGCCAAAATGGCTGGGACAGCCATTCAGACGAATAGAGGCAGTTAGGTCAACTCAACCTAAAAAATCATATCAAATAAACGATTAAGAAAATCCAGTGGGAAAAAAGTTAGCAAAATAAACTGTTTATATCCCAGAAAACTGAAACAACAAAAAATCAGCCAGGTGCTGATAAAACAATAGGAAAATTTGCCCCAAAAATGTCAGCACCAATATTCAGACAAATGAGAAAAGTAGCCCTCCTGAGTGATCAGGGGACCCGGGGTCTCTAGATGTAAGTCATTTAAGTCCCAGTGACATGGATTGCTATTGAGGTTCTAATTCAGAGTTAGTTAGAATATAAGCCTCCTCCAAAAAAATCTGTAGGGTGATCAGAAACGTACACGTTGGGGACATGGGAAGCAGCCAGTCCTGAGGCAAGAGTGAAATCATGCAAAGATACAGATACCCCAGTTTCCTAGCCTTCTGTCCTGAGATAGAAATAGAAACTTTGAGGCAGGAAGGCCTATTAAGTGGACTATTGCAATAAGCTAGGTGAGAGATGAGGGCTGAAAACTAAGGTAAGAGTGATGTAAGCAGTGAGAAGGGGTCAGATGGAAAAAAAAGTGAAGATAGAAATAACAAGTTTTTAGAAAACTGATGAAATATGTGAATTGAGGAGTGCAGAATAATGCTGAAGTTATTAACCTGGGGAGTGAGAAGAGAATCATAAAACCATACAGGAAACTACTTCCTTTTCTGGAGAACTTCCCCTAGGATTCTCATTTTTCCTTATTTGGGTTTTTTTCTATATAGTATTTTCAGTTTTCTATATGTTATTCCCTGATAGTGATGCATGCTTTTTTTTATAATCATATGTTTTTCTTATAGGTATCCTTGATGTCACCTTTTTGTACTTAGGACATTGTTTGAAAATGAAAAGCACTTAAGAGCAATGCAAAATCAAAGCAACCTTGTGGTTTTCACTTACCAACTAACAAGTTGATCAAAAATAACAAAAGATAGAAAATATTCCATAGCTGAGGCATTATGGGAAGATTGGAAACATTAATATTACTGTTGGTGGGATCTCTAAATTAATCCAACCATGTGTTTTTATATTCACTTTTTAAAGTAACTTGGAAAATGAGCTAAAAGAAAAATGTGACTAAAAATATCTATACCCTTTGAGTTAGAGATTCCACTAGCAGCCATGTACATACCCTGAGAAGGTAAATATTCTTAAAAAACAATTTTTTCGTAGTCACAAAGAAAATCAGAAAACAGTGTAGTTACCCATTGATAGGAAAATGGCTAAACAAAAGTTTTCTATTTACTCCAATCCATCTCCCATATGATTAAAAAGTAATTTTGATTAAGTGTAGATCTGATCATGTCACTTCACTATTCAATAAATTCTGATAGCTCTTTATTGACTCTAAGATAAAATATTAAATTCTTTAGCTTTAAAAGCCTTTCACATCTTGGTCACAACCTACATTTCCAGTCTCATTGTGTGTTACTCCCCCTCTTTCTGTGTGTAGAACAAGCATCTCAAGCACTATCTTTTACAAGAAACCTTTCCTAATTCCCTCACCAACTGTTAGTACCCTCTGTCCATAATTGCCATGTATTTAATTAACTTGTAAGAATTTTATTCTTCACATATTTATGTGTTGTTTCCCTTATTGGAATGTTAACATTTTGAAAGTAGAAATTAATGTACTCCTTTTTTATTCCCGTTATTTAGTATAGTGCCTGGCACATAGAAGGTGATTGCAGATTTGCTAAAGTATTGTGCTATCTGCACAGATATATATTTCAATTATATGTATTATATATAATCAATATTTTTCACATATACATTATATATGTATATGTACACACCTTATATGTGTATACACACACACACATACACACACACACACACACACACACACACACACACACACACACATATATATATATATATATATACACAGAGAGAGAGAGATATAAATGAAAAAGAAGATGGGCTAGCCATGTGAAGAAAGCCATATGTATATACATTAATAATTGATATGTTCCATTTATATCCTTGTGATGTCAACAGAAAATGTGGAAATTTCTTTGTATACTGGGGAAACATGATAAATTTGTGTAAGAATATGAGCACAAGTCATACAAAATCAATATTTCATCACTGAAATTCTTATCAGTGAAATCAGAGACACATTTGAATCTCTCTCTCTCTCTCTCTCCTTGTATATAAGTGTATATATAGACCAACACATATATTGGATATATGTATACATACATGCATGTATATTTATACACACGTGTATATATATGTGTGTGTGAGTATGTGTACACAAACATATGCACAGAAAATATATGTATTGTTATACTTGATTTATTTGCCTTGACAGCTTTAATGTGAACAAAGTGCTTTACAAAAAAGAAATATAAGTATATAAGTGTGTATTTACACATGTTGTTGTTGGTTGTCCTTTGTTCTCAAAGAGGACCATGATATCAGGGAGCTGATGCCATGATAGTGAAGTTAGTTGGATTTCAGTGCAGGTCACCTGTCTCACTTTCCCTCCAGAACATCTGGGTCCAGTAGCAAGATATAGATCAAGAGACTAGAGATGGCCCAGGATGCAATGGAAGACCTTGGGCTTTTTAATCTAAGGTCTTCAATAGGACATTGATTGAGGCTGTACCATTCAGTGATTAAGGTAGTAATTGAAGCAAAGAATCTCTCTCATCTAGTCTAAAAACAAAATCTAAACAAATAAATAAATTAATCTGGGAGGGGAAGACCCTCAGAGTTTCTGGCCAAAGCTGAATTGACTGCTATTTAAAGTCAGTTTGAGTCAAATAGGATTCAAACAATAACCAAGTGAGATTTGGTTTAGGACCTATTGGTGGCCAGTTAGAATGAGATTGCTTGCATATAAATACATACATATATATAATATATATATATATATATACATAGACATACATAATATACATACATATGTATATGTGTATGTGTACAGATTTTCACATACACAGAAAAATAATTCTTTAACATTAAAGTGAAAGCATTCTTGGCAGAAACCAGAGCCACAATGTGTGGAAGGCAAACCCAGACTTTATTGTTCACTTCAATAATATCATGAGTAATGTGAACCTATCGGGTCAGGGGAAAAGGGTCAATTCTTAAGTGAGAATTTTCCCTTTCAGGAGATCTTCAACCCAATCAATCAATCAGCAAGCATTTATTAAGAACCTAGGATGTAGCTCTGTTGCCCAGGACAGGTCAGGTAACCTCTCAGTGCCCTCAGGTGTTGAAGACTTTAAGTATCAGATTAGATGATGATCTGCACTGAGGAGCAAGTTTTTTTTTTTTTTTTTTTTTTTTTTTTTTTTTTTTAAATTAGTAAGATTGTCCTATATCAAGAAAATCATAATTTTGCATAACAACAACAAAATATTATGCATCAGGCACTGTTTAGCCATAGATGACACAAAAAAGAAAAAAAAATCAATACTTTTATTTTAAAAGTTAATCTATTGAATGAAACAGTATATACACATATAAATATATGCAGAATAAATACAAGGTCATTTGAGGGGAATGTCCTAGCATATGGGGGAGGGAGGAGATGCAGGTAGTAGGAATGCTTTCATGTAGGAAATTATTTTTGAACTGAATTTTGAAGATTCTGAATAATTCTAAAGGACTGTGCAGATCTCTAGGAATTGATACTCATGGGAGGAAGGAAAGGAAGTTATTTTTTAAAATAATGTGGGTGTCTGCAATTTACACTATGAGGTGAAATAATGCTTGTTCTGTATGTCCTGAAATATTAGTCTGAGTGCTTACATGAGAACTGAAGGTCTTTTCGTTATTGCTGGTATCCTAGACACAATCAAAATATAATGCTTCCCAGGGGAAAATCTGAGTGGAGGCACTAGCTAAAGAATGATGTGTGAGGGGCCCACAATATCTATATCTGCACACACACGTATACATACACATAGGTATTCTATTTTATTTACATTACTTATCTTCACAGGCCCAATGTTAACAAAGTAGTTTATAAAAATGAAGCCACTGTATAAATTCCAAGGAAATAGAGAAGGATGAAGAGAAGGAGGAAGAAAAGAAAAAAATTAGATAATCATTCCTGTTCTTTTCTTGTGGTTCAATAACACCAACAAAGTATGTTTGCACATACAGCCTGGGTTACATCAGACGTATTTAGCTTCTGCCCTTGAAACTTGACTAACTCCCTAACATTCATAATAAGGTTTAATGGTGTGTAAGGGTATATAAACATAGGTCTTACACCATAAGGTTGTTTGATGATTTTGCTTGCTTACTTTTCTCCCTCCTGTCTAACTTTCATTGTTTGGAGAGGCCAAGAGGGAACACTTAGTGAGACATCCCTGTGTCTGCTACTAAAATACTCAGGATTCTAAAAAGGCTGATTTCATGTGGCCTCCCACTCCATTCACAGTGATACAATGCTTTCTATTTCCATTAAAGATTTTAAAATATTTTTCATTAAAGTACATATTTTATTTTGTTTTGGGCAGATGGTCTGACAAATATTTCCAGTATTTTAAATTAGCTCTTTTTTTTCCCTCTTGGCATTTCTACAGTTTTTATTACAACTCTCTTATTTCCTCAGGAAAGGTAATTTTGACTGAAGGTTTGCTGAAGCAGGTGGAAAAACTGGCAAGCCTCACTCTATATAGAGCAGGTCAGATGAACCTCCTTGTTTTTCCTAAAAGCCTTTCCAAAAAAAAAATTGATTTTTGAAGCATTATATTGGCAAACACTAGTACCCCCACACACCTTTTCTCTCAAAGTATCCATGGGACTGACTGCATAATTGCTACTTTATTTTCCTAACTGCTCACCTAGTCAGAGCATGGATCTAAGCGCTCTCCAGCTCCCCCTCCCATCTTGGAATAAGTGGTCATGCTGATGGGAGCTACCATGTGCATTTAACATGCATTCATCATAGTGGTAGGGGCCAGACTCATCAAACTAGAATCAACTATCAGAAATGCTCATTTCCCAACATAAATAGGACCAGGTGGCAAGTATCAGACAGAAGCAAATAGTTGAGTTTGAAAGAATAAAAAACAGTTGCCCTAATAATCTATCCAATTATCTAGGACAGATAAAGAGAATTCCAGTCTCATGTGTCGGGTCAAAAGCAAGTTGTCCTTGAAGTCAGAAATCAAATACCTCAGGAGGAGGAGAGAGAGCTAGAAAGAGATAGCAGGGTAGGCTTTCCTTTTCAACAGACATTCTTAATTCTCCTAGATTGGGGAAAAGTGAGGAAGGAAAGAAGGAAAGTCTTTATTTCATCGGGCTCTTTCTAGGAAATGCTATTCCCCTGGAAATTAAGGGTTTTTTTTTTAATCAAATTATAGGAAGAAAAACTGAAGAAGAAAAGTCAAATATAAAACAAGTATTGAAAAATATATTTGCGAATGACTTGGTGCTAGGTCATTGATCTGTGTACTGTATGGGTGAAGGGTATGTGTCAGGTTGCCTTGTATTGTGAATTCTAAGAGGTCAGGGGCCATGTTGTGGCTGTATTTTGTCAACACAAATAATGTGTATGAGATCTGCCACATTGGGGAGGCTCTGTAGGAGAACTGGCATAGCATGGCTGTGTTGACACAGACCAAGTGAGGTCAGGCCACCCTGAATTGCAGGATCATAGCATCTCAGCTTGTCAAGGTCACTGAGTGCAACTGTACACAGAATAAAATAAGCTACATGGAATAACAGCTTATATGCCATGGTTAGTCTATGATGTATCTTCCACCAGAAGCATTGAAAAAGGAAGGGGAATTTTCTGATTAATGAAAAAGCAGCAAGTAGGATACAAGTGTTCAGAATGGTTCTTTTGTCAGGTTTGACATTGGATGACACACTTGAGGCAAGCAGTGTATTTCCTATGTGGCCAAGACCACAGATCCTGTCTTTCCCTTTCCTCTTTATACCAATCCTCTCAAAACATGAAAAGAGTGTATTCCCATAGGAGCTAACTTACCTGGAGCTTGCTCAGTCATTCAGTCCTGAATGTGATGGAATTCCTCAATTTAAGAAGTATCATGCTGTGGACTGAAACCAGGCAAATGGAGTTCCTAGTTAATTAGAGAGAAAGAAAAATAAGAAATGGTGCTCTCTTAGGACAAAAAAATCAACCAGAGGGTCAAATTTTTGCCATTTTATTTTGAAGAAAATTGTATATGATAAGAGGGAACTCATAGAAAAGCCAAAGGGAGAAAGTATGGCTTTTGCATATCATCCCCAGTTGGATGCTCTGAAGTGGGTCCTTACAACTTCCTATAAACTCTTCTGTTTGGCATTAAAGCTCTTTCCATCTGTCTCCAGCCTATGTATCCAACCAAATTATACATTACTCCCCTTCACACATTTTATACAACAGTCCCACATTCCTACTTAATGTTCCCTATTCAATCTCCCCTCTCTGTGATTTGGCTCAGGTTGTACTCCATGACTAAAATACCCTTCCTCCTCACCTTTACTACTTGAAACTCCTGGTTCCCATCAAGGATCAGCCCAGGCATTATCTCCTAAAAGAGACCTGAGTATTCTAGTCATTAATCTTCCTCCCAAAATACTGTGTAATGATTTTACATATATTTTACATTCATTTTCTGTATTTATGCTGCCCCCCCCCAGAAGAATGAAAGCTCCCAGAGGACAAAGATTATTGGTGCAGTGTCTGCAATAAACATAATATGTCAATTTGGCACTGTTGGGATGTTCAGTTTGGCAGGCTGGGACTTGTGCCTGAAATTCAACATTTTAAACCATATATAACATATGAGTTTATATTTATTTTTGTATATATTTATACTATACACATATACACCATTTGGTATATATTTATACCACACACACATATATACACATATCTGTACATATATACACAAAATGATATTTAGATATTTAGATCTGTGGTCATATCATATATCCTCTGCTGGTACATGTTGTAACCATTCCATACTTTCTCATTTTGTGTGATTCATGCCTATGTTTTTCCTGAAATCCTCCATGTAGGACTAATCCCTCTAATGGGGGATCATCTGAATTCTTTCAGAATTTGTAGAATCCAATCCATCCCTCTCATCACTTGCCTTACTCTTATCCACCTGCTTTTCTCATTGTAAATGTTTTCAATGCACTTTTTCTGGTGTTGTTTCTTATGTGCAAGTTATCTTTGGCAATGTGCTACAGATTTCTTTTACTCACCACACAGGTCTCTGTTGTTTTTTGCATTATTTGTGATAGTTATCACTCTGAGAGCTTGGGATTTTATGAATTGAAGCTCTCTGACAGCACTGATAGAAAATTGGCACGTAAAAGATGCACTTTTACGGAAGAAAAAGGAATAATAAAATGGTTGTATCCTTTCTAAAGTGTGATCAAGGCTAATTTCCTCCTATTTAATTCTGAGCCCAGTAAATTACCCCTTTACAGTGCCTAAGTTATATGTCCTGATAGACTAATTTAATAGGATGCCTGTCCCTTTGCTGTGATGGATTTTCTATTCACTGTGTTTTCTCACAATGGATGATCAGATTTATCTCTTCCCTACTGCTGTAGATTTTACCAAGACAGGTCCTAAGCTTTAGTGGAGATGGGGGGAAGGGCAATATAATTAATACAGCACAATCTTCTCTTTGAATAGTCTAACAGACTTTTGGAGACAACTCTCAAGACAGAGAAAGAGAAGTCTTCAGAGACTAGCTGCACGAACTTCTGTGAAATGGAGTCCAGATGAACAGTTGTTTTTTCTTTTTGTCCTGGGAGGGATTGAGACTATTATGAGTAGCACTGGGAAGCCTCAGAGGTGGGAGTTTGAACTATTTGGTTTTTGGTGTGAGGGAAAGAAAGACACTGAGTACATATTGAGAATGAATTTAATTGAGCAAAAGCACAGAGAGGCAATGGAAGCTGGAACAGGGTACTGGCTTTTGAAATGAATTGGTTTCATCAAATGATGATTCTGCCTCTCAGACAGCTGATGAGTTTAGCCGAATGAAGTATTCGTGAGTCTTTTTTTGTCAAGAGAATTGAGGAAGATGATGACACATTTTAACATCCCCTATTCTGGTACTAGTGAAGCATATAGTGAATATGAAATTTATCTCTGTTCTCTCCATTTATATAGTGTAACTTGAACTTTATGACTAGACACAATTTGTTTAATTATAATTGCTTTTGATTTGTGCATTTCTTAATTCGTGAATGAAGGTAGAGCAGGAGGCATTGCAAGAAAATGATGAGATTCAAAAAGAACAGACTTGAACTCTGACTCAAAATGCCAAGTTTTCTCCTCGTTGAGGGCTTGATCCAAATGAAAGAAATTCTTATGGTTCTAATTTGTTAATTTCTGAAAAACTCCCAAAGCAGAGTAAAACTGGATCTGTTTTTATTTTTGTTTTGTTTTGTGTTTTGTATTCAGACTAAGAAAGACAATAATCCCTTCTGACTGACTGAGAAGAGGCTGTGTGAGTGAAAAGTAGCAAATTCAGTAAAGTTTATTCTAGCTTTGGACATTTTAGAATGTGCTTTGTCCCTGAATTATAAGTGAAATGGAACCAATGACAAGAGGAAATCCATACATTCTCTATCCACATTCCAAAGCTTGAGTGCCAGCTAAAAAGCTTGTGTGCTTGAAACTAACCACTTCCAACTCCAATGACCACATGAGTATTTGGAGAACGTTACCATTGATGAGAAATTCTTTTTTTCTATAACCTGGGCATCTCGCTTACGAACAATATTTGATAGAAGAATAAGGAAGAAGCACTAAAACTAAGAATGTGCTTACATGTAAATTTATGAACCCAAGAGTAGAAGTGATAGAGAGAATCAAGAGGAAAAAAGAGGTTATATCACTGAGAGTCTTAGATAAAACATGGAAGTGTCCAAGTAAAAGCTATTTTTTAAAGATGATTTGCTAAATTCAATTCAACAAATGCTTGTCAAATGCTACTTGTGTGCAGAATACCATTCTGTATTTGAGAATTTAGGTATAATTATTTGCCTTGCCTGCTCCTAGAATGCCAGATACTTTCCTGATTTACCTGACTGTCTTTAGGCCTTCCCATCTACCTTGCAACCAAATCCTTCTTTATATGTTATAAGCTCTGGATGAAAAAAGTGAAACTATTTAATGTTTCTATTTTGTATTCCCAGCACTTAGTATAATGCTTGGTGCATAAGAAGTGTGTGATAAATGTTTTTTCATTCATTGACTAGATGCGGGATTAGATACATATATAATATTTCTAATGAAAAGTAACATATAAATGCATGAAAGTTACTAGATGAAATCTCAAGGGGACTTTCATCTTAACTGAATGAAAAATTCCTTGCAAGTTGCAGGATACAAAATAAATCTGCATAAATCCTCAGCATTTTTATACATCACCAACAAAATCCAACAGCAAGAGATAAAAGAGAAATTTCATTCAAAATAACTTGTCGATAGTATAAAATATTTGGGAATCTATCTACCAAAGGAAAGTCAGGAATTATATGAGCAAAATTACAAAACACTTTTCACACAAATAAAGTCAGATTTAAATAATTGGAAAAATATTAAGTGCTCTTGGATAGGCCCAGCGAATATAATAAAGATGACAATACTCCCTAAACTAATCTATTTATTTAATGCTATACCAATCAGACTCCCAAGAAACTATTTTAATGACTAGAAAAAATAACAACAAAATTCATATGGAAGAACAAAAGATCAAGAATTAATGAAAAAAAAAATCAAATGAAGGTGACCTAGCTGTACCTGATCTAAAACTATATTATAAAGCAACAGTCAACAAAACCATTTGGTATTGGCTAAGAAATAGACTAGTTAATCAGCGGAATAGGTTAGGTTCACAGGACAAAATAGTCAATAACTATAACTATCTAGTGCTTGACAAACCCAAAGATCCTAACTTTTGGGATAAGAATTCATTATTTAACAAAAACTGCTGGGAAAACTGGAAATTAGTATGGCAGAAATTAAGCATGGACCCACACTTAACACTATATACCAAGATAATTTCAAAATGGGTCCATGATTTAGGCATAAAGAATGAGTTATAAATAAATTAGAGGAACATAAGATAGTTTACCTCTCAGACTTGTAGAGGAGGGAGGAATTTGTGTCCAAGGGAGAACTAGAGATCATTATTGATCACAAAATAGAAATTTTTGATTATATCAAATTAAAAAGCCTTTGTACAAAACTAATGCAAACAATATTAGACTGGGAAAACATTTTTACAGTTAAAGGTTCTGATAAAATGCCTCATTTTCAAAATACATAGAGAACTGACTCTAATTTATAAGAAATCAAGCCATTCTCCAATTGATAAATGGTCAAAGGATATGAACAATTTTCAGATGATGAAATTGAAACTATTTCCACTCATATGAAAGAATGTTCCAAATCACTACTGATCAGAGAAATGCAAATAAAGACTACTCTGAGATGCCACTACACACCTGTCAGATTGGCTAAGATGACAGGAACAAATAAAGATGAATGTTGGAGGGGATGTGGGAAAACTGGGACACTGATGCATTGTTGGTAGAGTTGTAAAAGAATCCAACCATTCTGGAGAGCAATCTGGAATTATGCCCAAAAAGTTATCAAACTGTGCATACCCTTTGACCCAGCAGTCCTACTACTCGGCTTGTATCTCAAAGAAATACTAAAGAAGGGAAAGAAACCCGTATATGCCAAAATGTTTGTGGCAGCCCTTTTGTAGTGACTAAAAACTGGAAAATGAATGGATGCCCATCAATTGGAGAATGATTGGGTAAATTGTGGTATATGAATATTATGGAATATTATTGTTCTGTAAGAAATGACTAGCAGGATGACTACAGAGAGGCTTGGAGAGACATCAACTGATGCTGAATGAAATGAGCAGAACTAGGAGATCATTATACACTTCAACAACAATACTGTATGAGGATGTATTCTGATGGATGTGGATATCTTCAACACAGAGAAGATCTAATTCAGTTCCAATTGATCAGTGATGGACAGAATCAGCTATACCCAGAGAAGGAACACTTGGAAATAAGTGTGAACTGTTTGCATTTTTGTTTTCCTTATCAGGTTATTTTTACCTCCAGAATCCAATTCTTTCTGTGCAACAAGAGAATTGTTCGGTTCTGCACACATATATTGTATCTAGAATATACTATAATATATTTAACATGTATAAGACTGCCTGCTGTCTAGGGGAGGGGGTGGAGGGAGGGAAGGGAAAAGTCGGAACAGAAGTGAGTGCAAGGGCTAATGTTGTAAAAAAAAAAAAATTACGCATGCATATGTACGGTCAATAAAAAGTTATAATTAAAAAAAAAAAAAAGAAAAGAAGAATTCCTTGCAATGGAGAAGAATTTGGGCCAGGTGAATTGATTCTTTCCTACTCTGGAATTCTGTGAACATTTGGACACCATATAGAAGAAGAAAAACAGAATGAAAGATTAAGCTGGTTTCTGCTAAATCCACTTCTTTTTTTTAGTTTGTAAGAGAGCTCCTGTTATAATCAGAAGACAGTCAATCAGAACTCCTTGCAGTATCTAGGGGATCACTTAATACCTTAGATATTCAGCTTCTACATAGGACTCTAGAGGAGTGGACTAAATGATTTCCTTAATTTCTTTTAGTTATAAATTTTACAAGATAATATTGAAACTTATTTTAATATTTAATGACTTTTTTTTTAATGTTAGTGGGCCTGTATCAGGAAATAAAAAGTAATTGTTGATGGACTTTTAGCTTTCTCTTGTCTCTTATATGTCATTTAATTTATTCAACTAGAAGAAATACCTGACTATTTCCAATTTATCTTGTATATATCTTGTTGGCATATAATTATTTGCATGTTGATGTCCCCATTAGACTGTGAAGTCTCTAAGTAGGAAACTCCTTGTTTCCCTTTCTTCATATTCCAAATTCTTAGCATAGTGCCTGGTATATAGTAGGTACTTAATAAATTCTAACTGAGAAATTATCTACTCAATTCCTGATTTACTTCATTATCTATTTTTCCTCTGATTTAATCATCCTCTGGTTTTTTGTTTTTGTTTTTGTTTTTTTTAATCTTGTTTTCTTTCCCACTCTTACTGGTAATTGTTTTGCCTTAGAGAGAATCCAAAAAATTGGGAGAGTGCCTAGCAATTTGTCCAATAGGTTCTTTTATAGTCATAACATTCTCAGTCAACTCCCTAAGCACAGATGCACATTAAATGGGAGTGATTCCAAAAAATCCATTGTCTTTAATAGAAAAAAAAAAAAATTCAGTGTTCCAATAACCTGAGTATAAATGAGAAGCCCAGAATGGAAGTTAGAGATAAAGGAATGATGAACCACGAACTAGTTGGGCCTTCTAGTAATGCATCAGGCAAATATATAGTTGAGAGGACAGAGTCTATCACCCTTAGGCTGTTTAGACAAAGTAACACTAGACACACTGTGAAGGATGATTACTGTAGATAAATCATTGTCCTTTGTTAGTTATTAGTGATTTTTTAAAAAATGTACTCTGTAATGGTTTATAAGACACAGGTATATATTTTTTTTATTTTAAAAAATTGTATTGGGATTTTATTTGACACATTTAAATATTCAAATATAACTGAAGTCATTTAAAAATAGCCTCTGAAAAGGAAGTAAAAATGAACAAATGAAATAAAATTTTAAAGAGACTTTAAAATGATTATGCATGTATATGTAAATATTTTATTTGTCAGGTACTTTTGTTTTATTTACCCCAATTCCAAAGACATAAATTGACTTTAACCCAATACACTAGTCTTGTTTTTATGAGCTATTATGATCTTTGTACACATGGTACAGAATTATTGCTATTATTCTTATCTTTCATTAATAATTGCACTCAGTGTATATATTGCTTGTTAAGTTCTGTTTTCTTCATAAGGTGCTATTTTATATGTCTTCTATTTCTAATTTTTCATTTATATTGGGCCAATAATATTCCATTATATTCATATATAACAATTTGTTCATTTATTTTCAAATTTTTTATTCTTAGTCTATTTAAAATATTTATTTTTAATTCCAGATTCTCTTTTCTTTCAAAACCTCATCCATTAAGGTTAAAAAATATGATACTTATTATATGTATGATGTCATATAAAACATTTTTTCATTAGCAAAAAAAAAAAAAAAAAAACAAGCAAGGAAAATAGAAAGAGGAAAAAGAAAAAGAAAGTGTTTCAACCTTCATTCTGAATCTAGTAGTTTTCTCTCTGTAGGTAAAGAGCATTTTTCATCATGAATTCTTGGGAATTATCATAAATAAGAGTTATTAAGTCTTTCACCTTTAATAAGACATTACAATATTGCTATTACTATGAACATTGTTCTTCTGGTTTTGCTAACTTCATTTTGCATCCGTTCATATAAATCTTTTCAGTTGTTTTTGTTCTAAAACCATCCCCTTCATCATATCTTATAAGTACAATAGTATTCCATCATGTTTGTATGCAATTTCCTATTTGATGGAGTGAGATTTGGATGAGAGTTTAGTTTTCATAGAGTTATGAAACTTAAAATAAAATAAAAAGAAATGGAGATTAGAATAAGCTACAAGGAAACAAAACTAATAAAAGAAAAATTAATGGGGTAGGGGATTCAGACTTGAAAAAGGAGGGAAAATGTAATCAAAGGTGGGGATTTAGAATAAAAAATGCATTGTAAAATATAATCAGAGGTGGGACTTACAAGTCAAGGGAAGATTTAATTAAGGATTCATAGTAAAGTGGTGGAGGAGAAAGAAAAATAATGATGTCTCTCACACAAGGGAATTAGACTCTCCAGATAGGCTGAAAGCTTTATAGTCAACAAGGAATCTGGGGAAGGACTGAACTGTGTCCAAATAAGCCAAGAGAGAAGTAATGATGTAATCAGGGGTGAAGACTGACACTCACTGTGGGAGGGGACTAGGTGTTCTAGCTCTGATAATCAATAGGGATTCAGGGGAGGGATTTGCATTTCTGGTATAAAAAAGATATGTCTATTGATTATAAGTATTTCTACTCTATAGGATACACTTCTGAAGTTGGATAATTAAAGACTTAACTTCTTCCCTCCCAGTAGTTATTTCTCACCGTGAGCGTTTCCTCTTTTCCCAATTCTTTGCCACCACAAAAAAAAGCTTCTATAAATAAATATAAACATGTGGGTCCTTTTTTATATTTCTTTGACCTCTTTCTTTCACCTGTTCGTAATATTGCTGATTCAAAGCATATGTAATTTTACAGCTTTGGGGACATAGTTCTAAATTGTTTCCCAGAATGCTTTGACTATTTCACAGCTTCACCAATGGTGCATTAGTCTACCTATTTTTTTATATTCACTCCCACATTTATAACTTTCCTTTTCTATTATTTTAGAGATTCGAATGGGCATAAAGAAATACTGGGCATAAGGTGACATCAGAGTTGTTTTAAATTTAATTTCTCTAATTATTAATGATTTGAAGTACTTTTTCCTGTGACTATTGATAGCTTTCATTTCTTTTTCTGAAAACTGTATATATGTGTATATGTATATATGTATGTGTACATATATATATATATATACATATATATATATATATGTATATATATATATATATATATATATATATATATATATATATATAAAATCTGGTTCAGTTCCCTATATATTTGAGAAATGATACCTCTATTAGAAATCCTTGTAAAATGCCCCCTTCCATTTCCCTGGCTTTTTAAATAGATTTGGCTGCTTTAATTTTGTTTCTGAAATATCCTTTAAATTCAATACAATCAAAATAATTCATTTAATATTTATACCTCTTGTTTGGTTAAGAATTCTTCCCTTAACTAAAGATTTAACAAGTAATTTGGCTTACCAGAAAAGTTGGTGCTATGTACATTAGTGAAAGGAGTTTCCATACTAGTAGTCATGATCTGGATAAAAACCAAAAACAATCCACCCTAGTAACAATGATGAGCTAATGAGATTATATAGATATTTAATGTGGATCTAGTACATCTTGATGAAAAAAGGAAAAGAAGATCTAGAGTATTATTGCTTTACCAGAAAGCAAGATCAGATGGAATTTTTCATTGAGAAGTCTTGAGAATTAATAAGGCTCTGAGAAGCAGGAAAAAATGGGAGGACAAAAAGAAAATGATGAGAGGAACAACAAAGATAAAGGTAACCTATTTAATCTTTTAAACTTACGACACTGCCTTTTGCTGTTCCAACATTCTTCCCATCTATGAGGCTCAAATAAAAAGAATTATATAGGGATTTTAGCATTTTACCAATATTATCTTCTCTGATCAATCAAATGAAATAATATATGTGAAAGTGCTTGAAGTATAAGGCATTATTATAACTTGAACTTTGGGACTCAGATTTAGAATCAGGCAAAGTGGGAAACACAGGACACCATTTAAATCAGAGGCATAAAGAAGGGGCATGTGGGTGGATGAGATTATAAATTTAGGAATTTTCTTTTTTTGTAAGAAGATTTGACTACAACCATTTCCAAAACTCTTTGGTTTTTTTTTTGTTTTTTTTTTTTTTTAATCAAATAAATTAATTCGCCAACGAACATGTTTCAAATAGTTTTTTTATACTTAGAAAAGAGAACCAAGCCCACGAGTTTCCAAGGATTATACAAATCCGAAAATATATGAAAGGTTAAATGACTGTGGGAAGAGAGGATTATTCTATAGTGTACAGGGATTAATGAAAATTTAGTCACTAGTACAGGACCATTTATCCTGTGGGTATTAAAATACGCATTTTATGAGGATGAGTACTTTGATGAGTTTGAGAAGAAACAACTTTGAGTACTGAGGATAGCTAAGTGAGGGTTTGATCTAACTCAAGGCATTAGTCAAATATTGTCAAATGGGTTATTAAAATGAAAGTTGTGGTGGTTGTTGTTGTTTGGGGAACAGAGATTTTTTCCTGCAGTCAGAATTTTTCTAGGTCTCCTTCAAAGGTGGTGGGGTGTAGAGTCAATCAATCTATGAATATTTATTTAGTTCTTGCTATGATACAGGCCTGGTTCATCTGTGCTAAATCTTGGAGAATATAAGAATGGCAAAAATCTATCCCTGCCCACAAGGAGCTTACATTTCAATGGGGAAACAATAGGTACATAAAGATAATGTGAAATAAACAAAAAATAATCTCTATACAAGATACATATAAGGAAGAGGAGTGAGACAAAAGGTATGCAGCCCCCTCCTTTCCTTGATTTCAGGGCTTCTTGGCACTATGCAAGAAGAAGGGTAGAAGGAGAAAAGGAAGAAGGAGGGAAGAGAGGCAGCTTGCCCATCATATTATCCCTACCTAACCCACAGTCAAATTTGCTTTCAATGGCCCCATCCTAGAATTTCCCTTTTAAATTAAATCTATGAGAAAGGTATTCTAAGAATAATTAATGCCATCTATCCCTCCAATCCTCAAATAATGAGGGATTTTGGAATTTTCCCTTACTGAGTCCAGTAAGAAACCATTGATTTGCCTGCAGTGAATTTTCCTCTAGGGAACTAAATCATTCTTCTCTCTTCTCTTTCCTTGTTGATTCAGATAACCTGACTGATCTGAAGGCAGAAATGCTGACATGGGGACATTATGGCATTATGATTGAGGGGAGATTTGGGCTCTGGGATTCATTTTGCAATTTCAGCATCAGGATTAGCTAAATTTCTATATCTAAAAGCACAAGTAACAAGGAAAAAGTCTTTGCCTGAAGCCTTGGTTATTTTTTCATTCTTTGAGAATGGGGGAAAATTCCAAAATATGACATAAATATAAAAAATAACTTACTTTGATGATCTGCTTTCCAGCAATAAATTTGCTTTTTAATTAATAATCTATAATAATAATAATAATATAATAATAATAAATAATAAAGCAGTCTAGAGTTACTTCCATATTTTTATTTAAAAATTTTTGAAACCTGTTTGGTCTAGGAATTATCTCCAGTGAAATAGATTCCATATTTTTGCATTAGTGTAAAATACTTTCATGTCTTGCACTATGGAAAGGGTTTACCAAAAGTCACATATATGCAAATCCTATGGATATGAAAATAAGTGCCAAAATGTTGCTTATTTTTATAAAACCTTTTATAACATATTAAAGCAAAACTAATGTTGTTGCAACATTAAGCTTCATGCAACTCATTAAAATCCCCAGGGGAACTTGAGTTTCAGAAGGGAGCCACTTTTGAGAACTGGCTGCCAACTGAGGGAGATCTTCTCTCTTGCAGCCTGAGAGGGGTAGGGGTAGGGTGGAAGGTAGATAGGGAAGTCTTCAAAAGAAGCATTTTCATAAAAAGGAACTTTATAAAATCTTTCAGATGGGAAGGATGGAAGGAAAGGGGGAAGGAAGAAAGGAAGGAAGAAAAAGAAGCAAAGAAGGAAGGAAGAAAGGAGGAAGGGAAAGAGGGAGGGAGATAGGGAAGAAGGAAGGAAGAAAGGGAGGGAGAGAAGGAGGGAGAAGGAAGGGAAAGAAACAGAGAGGAGGAAAGATCACAAGGAGAAAAGGAGGGAAAACAAAAGGAGGAAACAAGTATTTATTAAGCAGTATTATGTGATAGACAATTATGCTAAGTGCTAGAGATATAAATAAAAGCAAAAAGAAGATAATTTTTGCCTTTTAGATCCTTCAAGGATCTTCAAGGGAGCTGAAAAGGTGTGTGTGTGTGTGTGTGTGTGTGTGTGTGTGTGTGTGTGTGTGTGTGTGTGTAGGGATTGAGAAGGGAGGAATGGGGAATGTTGGTACATGATTTTTAAGTCCATGAAGTCAGGATCAGGACTTGAAAGGTAATAAAGTCTGATGGGCTTGGGCTTCTTAACAAAATGGAAGTCCTGGGAGTAAGTCACCAATAGGGAAATGGAAAAGCTTTGTGAAGTAATATTCTAGAGTGTAAGGATGCAGGAATGGCTTGGACGGTCCAAATTTAGGAGGCCAAAGATACTGAGGGAAGTTCTAGAATGAAAAAACTTCAATGATCAAATAAATAAAATGGGCTTAAGTTTTAGTCCCTTATCCCATCATCCTGGCAAATTCTTCAAGAATTCTACTCAATGGTATAGAAACATTATGCTTTACATTCATATGGTATTTTATCCTTTTCAAAATAATTTCAGCTAGTAAGAGGAATAGCAACAATAATAACAATAACAATAAAGTTAACATTTATATAATGCTTTAAGGTTTGTAAATCATTTTGAAGATATTATCTTATTAAGCTATATCATTGTTTCCACTCTACTGGGACTGAGAGAGATTAAATGATTTCCTCATTGTCCCATGAGGTGGGATAGGATTTGGACTCAGTTTAACTAACTCCAAATCTGACCCTCTGCCCACTGTCCCATCTATAAGTATAAGATTCCTCCTGTAACCCTGTAAGGCAGTTGAAATTATTCTGTTGGAAAGAATATTAAATCAGGAGTCAGAGGACCTAGTTTTAAATCCCATTTTTGAGACTCATGGTAGGCAAATCCCTTACTCTATCAGCCTTAATTTCCCTATCTATAAAATAAGATGAATGGATTAGTTAACATCTAAGGTCTCCTCCAGATCTAAATCTATTTTTCTATTGATCCCATTTGATAAAAGAATAAATCAGATAGAGAAAAGCCAAATAATTTATACCTATCACAGAACATTCATGACAAAGTCAGGGTAATGACCAAGCTCTTCTGATCCAAGATAAATACACTTTGTAGTACCCTACAATGCTTAGCTTACCTTTGCATAAAGGAAATTTATAGTTATCAACTTCTATTTTAGACATTTGAGAGATAGCCTAATCCAAAAAGACACCAATCAAGGAAGATCCCTTGAAGGGATCTTTTATAACATATTGGATTGGTGTCTTTTTGAAAAGTATAAATTAGTTGGCTTTTCTCAACCTGATTTGTTCTTTTACTTGAGGAAGTAAGTATCTGAGGCAGATTGTGAATCAAGAAAATGAGTCTTCCTCACTTAAGATCTGGCACTCTATTCATTGTTCCACCTGTGCCTGGAAAATGTCCTACAGATTTAGGTAATAGTCATAGACATGTACCTAGCAGCTTCTTTTAATCCAGAACCCCTGGATTCTACCAAATTCTTGTAGCCACCATTGAGACTTCATCTCTCAAAGACTGGTCTAGTCACTGCCAGTCCATTACAGGGAAGCAGAAAGAGAAATAAGAGGAAAATCCATCCATTACCACACATAGTGGTCAGTTGTTTATTTTTCCAATTTCTCATATATATATATATATATATATATATATATATATATATATATATATATATATATATATATATATATATATAGGTGTGTTCTTCTCTTCTTGCCTGATGTCAGAACTACTGAATTTAATTATTCCTTTGATCAGGCACTGCACATAGCTATATTTTTCAAGTTTGTATAATTGTTCTAGAATGAACCTAACTATAAGATTGTCTTGTCTACTACTGGGCTCTACAAGTGAATTCTTTCCTTCTACTTCTTTGCCATATCTTTTAAAATTATTAACTTGTGAAGGGAAATTGGTGATTTCTCTTCTATCTTTTGCCAGAATGCTGATAGATTAGAGGTATACAATGAAATATATATTCTCAGACATGGCCAATGTTTTGATTTGTTTTATTAGAATGTAGAATCTTTGCCAAGAAAATTCCAAATGAAGTTATGAAGGATAAGAGACAACCAAACAACAACGACAACAAAATAAATATTTGTTATAAGAAAGGGCTTTTCTTTGGTTTAAAGGGATGGTAAGTTGATGGGTAGTGATAAATATGTTTAAAAAGAACATCAATAAGACATTTTAAAAGGCACAGAAGAAAAGATACAAAAGACTAAATACATAAAGTACCATTGTTGCTACCTTGAAAAATTTAAATATATGTAATAATTAAAAACAATTATGTAATTGAACATATGTATATATACATACACAAATGTGCATATATACATGTACTATATGTATATACATAAACATACATTTAGGTGTACATAGGTATATACATGAATATATGTGCACATGTACACACATATAGGTATATGTACATACACATACATGTATTTGTGTGTATGTCCACTCAGAACATATGTTTTATATGTGTATGTATACCTATGTATATTTATGTATGCAAACATGTGTGTATAAGAATATATATATATATATATATATATGTATATATGTTGTCCCATACACTTTACCACAATAATTACAGAAAGACTCCATTACACTGAGATCAGTGACAGGGGTTGACCTAGGCACAAGCAAGGCCTAGATTTCTCTATTAAATGAACCAACCAATCAATCAAAGGCATTTTAACTGATTGTGGAAAAAGTGTTTGATCATTTTGAATAAAGGTCATGGGATGAAGGGAAATGATGCTGCATAGGAAAGGTATTGGAAAACTGAAAAAAACTCAGTCCTACTCTGGGTTTTGTATAAAAGAGCAGAGCAAGTCATTACCCAGGAGATTTGAAAGTTAATGAGAAAAAGCAGTTCCCATCAAGATCCTGAAAAGGAATAGTGTCAGCATGAGTGTCAGTTCTTGACCAGAGCATTGCTATCGGAGTATCATAAGATTTAGATTTTTCCTTTGCATCTAGTGTATGCATTAGAAGTTGAGGAAAAACCAGACAGTGAGAAAAGACAGTTTTAGATCTATATAAGGATCCCATAACAAAGCTAAAATTATATTCAATTTTGTAACGTTTCAATAAGGAGATGAAAAGGACTTTCGGAAATCAGAAACTGAGCTAAACCTTTTTCATATGTATACTCTTAAGATTGAGTCCACTTCCTCCTAGATTTTGAGTACACTAGACTTTTGGGGGAATGTTTTATACTAATTATTATTACTATGCAACCTTCAAAAACACCCTTTCTGAAGCAGAGTATTGATATCAGTTGATAATTATTTTGGGGAAACATATTGATGTGAGTGAGGCACCTTAGCAATAGAAAACCACCCCAATCTCTCAGGGATATAGTTGTTTTGTAGCCTCCCTCTGGATACCTGCCATTGATAGTTTGAAGCTTTTTCTGTACATACTTTTTTCTTTCTTCATTGAAAGATTGAAATGTTCTGTATTGAAATGTTTGAGTTTGTTGGTGATTCTTAGGTTCACATTAAAAAAAAAAAAGGAAAGAAAAAAAGTGGAACTGGGTTTAGGATGGGTAAAGCTGAGTTTAAAATGCATGTAGGTAGTGCAGTGGATGGAGCACTGGATTTGGAATCAGAAAGACACCATCTTCCTGAGTTCAAATCCAGCCTCAGACACTCACTTGTAATGTAATCCTAGGCATGTAATTTAACCTTCTTTGCTTCAGTTTTCTTATCTGTAAAATGAACTGGAAAAGGTAATAAAGTACTACAGTTATTTTTGCCATGAAAACCCTGAAGAGTTGGACATGACTAAAAAGTTATTGAACAACAAGGAAAGACCTAGGTTTGAACCTAAATTCTACTATTTACATGTTGGATCTTAAATAATTTGTTTCCTTATCAAATAAGGTAGCTAGATAATATGATCTCTAAAGATCTTTTCAGCTCAAAATCCTATAACTTTCCTTCAAATTGAAACTAGCCAAATGTCCTCATCAGTGTCTGTAAGCCTATCTCTACGGGTCATAATTTTTGTTGTTTGTTTTCAGAAATCCACTAGCCTCTAAAAAACAAACAAAAAAATCAATGGAAAATACAAGTCACATAATATTTTCTTTTTGCCTATAAAAAATCAATGATGTTGCCTAACCAAAAGAGACAATGGTACTATCAGATTTTAATCTTTTTTAATAGTCAGTTTTTCTTTGGATTTCTATTTCCTCCCTCAAGGAAGATTCTAATTTTCAACATCTTAATTATCTTTGAGCTTCATTGGCAAGAAAGCTCTAAACCTTTTTGATTGGAGCAGTGAGCTCCTTTTCCTCACCCTGGATTCTTCTTCAGCTCAGAGGTAGCTGAAAGGATTTCACTTGAGCTTTTAAAACAAAACACACACATACACACACACATACACACACACACACAAACACATACGAGTCACTTTTGGTGACATTTTGCTTTTGAATAACTGATTAAAACACTGTCTCTGGAAACTGCTCCTCAGTCCAATTCTCAGATTCCTTATTCAGCTAAAGTCTAAAGAACATGCTTTGTGACTGTTGCTCCAACCTCACAGAAAAGTTTGAAAAGCACTAGTTCTGCAGAAATTGTATCAGTACTCCTCCCTTGGAGGTACCTACCACCCCACCACCACTCCTTGCCATTCTTATATTACTATAACATAAGCTTATATTGGAAAGATTATTCCATTTGCATTTAGAGGTCCTGGGTTTAAATTCTGAGTCTACTGCTTATGATATATGTGACCTTGAGCAAGTGAGTTAAACTTTCTGGGCATCATTTTGCTGAGGAGTGAAAGGAAATCTATGTCTGTCTGACTGACATAAATACATAGATTTATTCCCGCAAATCAATATAAAATTGTATTTATCCAATCAGCACACTACTTTGGGGTATCCCTCTCTTCCCCCCCCCCCCCAGTTCTCTCATTGAGGGAGGAGGTCTGTAGATGAATACTTTTGGTCCACAAACTCCTAATCTCTCAGCTGATTAGATTACAAATCGGTCACTTTCTGGGCTAGAATTCAAAAGGCACTTAAGGCAGCTGGTAGGGTAGAAAGAGGGCTGAACCTAGAGTGAGGACAGAGGTGGTTTTTGACACTGCCTCAAATTTTGTGTGATTGTGGGCAAATTCATTAAGTTCTTTAAGTCTCAGTTTGCTTGTTTGGAAAATGTCCTCCTTCCCTTTTTCCCTTCCTCCCTCCCTCCCTCTTTCTCTTACTTCTTCCCTCACTCCTTTCCTCCTTGCTTACCTCCCTTTCTTCCTCATTCCTTCTCTCACTCTTTTTCTCCTTCCCTCCCTCTCTTCTTCCCTCCCTGTACTACTTCCTTCCTTCCCTCCCTTCCTTACTCCCTCCTTCCCTCTTTTCCTCCCTGCCTCCCTCCCTCCTTCTGTCTCTGTCTCTCTCTTATACATCTTTGTGAGTTGAAGAAACATTTAAAAATGAAAACAGAAATTGGTTTTGCAACAATCATAATTCAAAATGATATGAGACTTTCTCTGTAGTCATTTGTGAAACTTTAAAAAACTTTTGCATTTCTTTTTTTATTAATTTTATAATTATAACCTTTTTTTGACAGTACATATGCATCGGTAATTTTTTATAACATTATCCCCTGTACTCCCTTCTGTTCCGAATTTTCCCCTCCTTCCCTCCACCCCCTCCCCTAGATGGCAGGCATTCCCATACATGTTAAATGTGTTATAGTATATCCTAGATACAATATATGTGTGCAGAATCGAATTTCTTGTTGCACAGGAAGAATTGGATTCAGAAGGTAAAGATAACCTGGGACAAAAAACAAAAATGCAAACAGTTTACACTCATTTCCCAGTGTTCCTTCTCTGGGTGTAGCCGATTCTATCCATCATTGATCAATTGGAACTGAATTAGATCTTCTCTTTGTTGAAGATATCCACTTCCATCAGAATACATCCTCATCTCCTGGTTCTGCTCATTTCACTCAGCATCAGTTCATATAAATCTCTCCAAGCCTCTCTATATTCATCCTGCTGGTCATTTCTTACATAAAAATAATATTCCATAACATTCATATACGATAATTTATCCACCCATTCTCCAATTGATGGGCATCCATTCATTTTCCAGTTTCTAGCCACTACAAAAAGGGCTGCCACAAACATTTTGGCACATACAGGTCCCTTTCCCTTCTTTAGTATTTCCTTGGGAAATAAGCCCAGTAGTAGCACTGCTGATTCAAAGGGTATGCACAGTTTGATAACTTTTTGGGCATAATTTCAAATTGCTCTCCAGAATGGTTAGATTCTTTCACAACTCCACCAACAATGAATCAGTGTCCCAATTTTCCCACATCCTCTCCAACATTCATCATTATTTATTCCTGTCATCTTAGCCAATCTGACAGGTATGTAGTGGTATCTCAGAGTTATCTTAATTTGCATTTCTCTGAAAAATAGTGATTTGGAACACTTTCATATGAGTGGAAATAGTTTCAATTTCATCATCTGAAAACTGTCTGTTCATATCCTTTGACCATTTATCAATGGGATAATGGCTTGATTTCTTATAAATTAAAGTCAATTCTCTGTATATTTTGGAAATGAGACCTTTATCAGAACCTTTAACTGTAAAAATGTTTTCCCAGTTTGTTACTTCCCTTCTAATCTTGTTTGCATTAATTTTGTTTGTACAAAAGCTTTTTAATTTGATATAATCAAAATTTTCTATTTTGTGATCAATAATGATCTCTAGTTCTCCTTTTTTGGTCGGAAATTCCTTCCTCCTCCACAAGTCTGAGAGGTAAACTATCCTATGTTCCTCTGATTTATTTATGATCTCATTCTTTATGTCTAAATCATGGACCCATTTTGAAATTATCTTGGTATATGGTGTTAAGTGTGGGTCCATACCTAATTTCTGCCATACTAATTTCCAGTTTTCCCAGCAGTTTTTGTTAAATAATGAATTCTTATCCCAAAAGTTGGGATCTTTAGGTTTGTCAAACACTAGATTGCTATAGTCGTTCACTATTTTGTCCTGTGAACTAACCTATTCCGCTGATTAGTCTATTTCTTAGCCAATACCAAATGGTTTTGGTGACTGCTGCTTTGTAATTTAGTTTTAGATCAGATACAGCTAGGCCACCTTCATTTGAGTTTTTTTTTTCCCATTAATTCCCTTGAAATTTTTGACCTTTTGTTCTTCCATATGAATTTTGTTGTTACTTTTTCTAAGTCATTAAAATAGTTTCTTGGGAGGCTGATTGGTATAGAACTAAATAAATAGATTAGTTTAGGGAGTATTGTCATCTTTATTATATTCCCTGGGTCTATCCAAGAGCACTTAATGTCTTTCCAATTATTTAAATCTGACTTTATTTTTGTGGCAAGTGTTTTGTAATTTTGCTCATATAATTCCTGACTTTCCTTTTGCATTTATTTCTTTTTAAACTAAAAGTCATTTTGGAAAACCAGGAGAAGGAAGAGGAGGAGGAAGAGGAGGAGAAAAGTATTCAGCATTCTAAAATAGTGATCCTAAATGTTGGTCTCTATGAAACACTATTAAATAACATGGCCTCATTTCCCCGGGACAAAAGAATTATATTCTGTGAAACAAGCAAGTGTATAAGACTCATTTTTCAGATGCATATCAATTGCTATTATCATCTGTATTGGCCCCAGGCAATGTTTTACAGCAAATGGTTTATCTTTGCTACTCATGGTCTTGGATACCCAAGGCCTCACACTCTGCCTGCTCTCTCCTCCTCCCCTCACACTCTCCTACTAGGGTCCAATTTCCTTGGGAATGCTCCAGGCTCCATGCCTTTCCTGACTCTATTTCCTTTTTTCACATTTATCTGTACCATGACTGATTCCCTCTGGGCCTCCTCCTCACTCCCCACCCTCTTCTTATTGGCTAACTAATAAGAACCAATGCTACCCCTTCCAGGGAACATGAGAGTTTTAACAAGGACTTTAATCCAAAGGAAATACTAAAGATAGGAATTTCAGGAGTTATGCTATAATAGAATAGGAGATATTTAGGGAGGTATTCACCATCTGCCCTTAAATCACACCCTGAAAATGACTTCTTAAGCTCTCCTGCACATGTCTCCAACCCTATTATTATAATGTCTACAACAACATTGTGAAAATAGTGGGCTGTTTCATTTTCAACAAGTGACAGAACTTTTTAAGAAGCTTATCATGAACATTTGCTTGTATGTAGCAATGAATGCATGATTGAGGTTAGGTGGCAAAGGAATTTTCTGCTCTTCCTTGCACGTGGACTATTGTAGAGAAAGTATTGAGGCATCTAGAGTGCCCAGAAGCAATGCCTGTGTAGCTTTGGTATTGAGAACAGAAATTATGGTGCCATTGCAGGAATTCAAAGGATCTTTAGCTCAATCCTGTCTTGTTAAGTAGGTGTTCTTAATATTTTTGTGTGTGATAGATCCCTTTGGCAGCCTCAATAAACCTCTTTCCAGAATCATTTAAAAATTCATAACTGAACTAACTGCAAAATTTCAGAAAACAAAAGTGTAATTTTTGTTCCCATTCAAATTTTTCTGTGAATTCCAGGCTAAGAACTATTGCTTTCTAGCAAGAGCTCTTAACTTTTTGATCTTTCATGTTTTGGTGATGTGTATGGACTCCTTAGAATGTTTTTAAATATATAAAGGATAATACATAGACTTCCAAAAGAAACCAATTATTCTACTCACCATACAGTTATAAGAAAAAATCCTCATGGAGAACTGATAAAAAATTCTTAGTCTAAGATAATTTTCAGAAAATTCATATGCTGTATCTAGATTAAAGCATCATTTTACAGAATCTCTCCTTCCTTCCTTCCTTCCTTCCTTCCTTCCTTCCTTCCTTCCTTCCTTCCTTCCTTCCTTCCTTCCTTCCTTCCTTTTTTCCTTCCTTTTTTCCTTCCTTCCTTCCTATCCCTCCCTCTTTCTTTCCTCCTTCCCTCCTTCCCTCCTTCCCTTCCTTTCTTCCTCCATTCCTTCTTTTCTCCTTTCTTTAAAAATATATATATTAAGGTTGGAGACTGGACTAAAGTGTTAGTTCAAGAGGGAAAAAAGAAAAACATCAGAAGAAAAGGAAAACAGTCTGTGATATAGAGAGGATAGAGAAGAAGATGAAGAACAGACATTATTAGGAAGACAAAGAGATATACACATACACATAAGTGAAGGGAGAGGAGGCTGGGCAATCAGGATCTGGTTCATGCAGGTTTCCAGTAGGTACTTTTTAAAGATTATGAGATTTATCCCCAAATTCAGCAGCTTGTAGGTTCAGTAGGCTGAGTTTTCCTAGCAGGCTCTGGATAAATCCCAACATCATACAGAGCTGACTACTTGTCCTTGGGTATGTCCAAAACAGATATTGCTTTGGATATCCACATCAGGATAGTAACAAAGTGTGACAGATTTCACAGTGGGAGCATTATATGGACAGCCTCTGGGAAACTCCAGAGAGAGCTTATACCTCAGGTCTTCCTGTGCTATTGCAGCTGCCCAAGGACAGTATTAACCCCTTTGAAGAGATTTGTCTGACTCTGGGAAAGATAGAAATGTCTTTGTCTCCATTCATTATAAGGATCATCAATTGTTGCTGTAACCTCTTGTCTGTGGACTTGTGATTCTCACCTGCCCTAGGCTTAGTTTCTTAGAGGAGGTGGTACCAGTGCTGGCAATGGCTAGGTTTTAGATAAAATGGTTCTTGGGGACTTGAGATCAAGGAGAAATTCCCATACAGGAAATGCTCCTTGTTTCATACTTCAAATACTACCTTCTATAAAATCTCACTTGATTCCCTCAGTTATTAGTTATTAGTACTTTCTCCCAGTTTTAGAGTTACTCTGCATTACTTTATTATTAGTACTTTCCTACTTTTAGAGTTAATCTAGATTACTTTGTAATTGTACCTTTCCTCACTTTTGGAGTTACCCTGCATTATTTTATTCTTTCCTACTTTTAGAGTTACTCTGCATTGCTTTGTTATTAGTATACTTTTCCACTTTTGGAGTTACTCTGTATTACTTTGTTATTAATACTCTTTCCCACTTTTAGAATTATTCTGCGTTACATTGTTATTAGTATTCTCTCTCATTTTTAGAGTTATTTTGCATTACTTTGCATTGTAATTTGAATTTACTTATTTATGTACTATTGCCCATAGTAGAATATAAGCTCTACTTATATTTTTTTTTGTTTTGTTGTCTTAGAACCTAATACATTGTCTTTTCAGAATATACAAGTCTGTTGAATCAAATAGATGAATTTCATTCAGTCCATTAAAGGAGAAAGTGAGAGGGGAACTGATCTTTGTGAATAGTGATTTTAAGTAAATGGTGGATTTGAGCAGTTTTTAGGAACCTAAATGTATCAAGGACTCTCTTTTCAAACTGGCCAACAAGTGATGATGATCTCAGTGCAATGTGCGGGAGACCTTGGACTAGTTGAGAAGTCAAAATAGAGATTCAGAAGCATACCCATGGTGACTTGGAAATTCGGGAATTTTATGACATGGGTTTTCCTGTATGCAGTTGGCTACTGAAGACAGAACATATTTTGGGGAGATAATACATAGCGGCAGCCCCATTCTCTCTCCCCCAGGAGGACTGAGCTGGAGTGAGATGTGGTCCTGATTTAACACCAAAGCTACATATTTGGTTTCATCAGGTGAGCTCACTCTCCTTTTCCCATGGTGGGAGGAGGTATTTGTACTGAGATGTCACACATTTCAACCTGAAATGATCTGCCTGGCTTCTCACCTCAGATCCCAGTAGCCTTTAGAGGTAGGGACACTTAATCCTCACCTGTATCTCCAATCCTGCCTTAGACTTAAGAATTAGTCCTGTCCCTAGGCAACAGGAATAAAATGAATCTAAGGCCAGTAGTCATTGACTCTGCATCATGAGCTTTACTGTTGCTCCTGTTCTGACTTTGTATTATAATCTTCATTCTAATAAATTTGGTATCTTTGTTCCAACTCGATGAATCTCCTGTCTCAAACTACAGTTGTAGGAAATAATAGTTAATGTTTATTTAATAATTTCTCTTTAATATGCGTGTATGTATGAAGGAAAAATGAAATCATGTGTCACATTTTTGTATTTCTATGTAATATAAATTAGAGAATCAAATTTATATATATTTATATATACATGTTTACATATATGTGTGTATACATGGGTATATATGTGTGTGTGTGTGTGTGTGTGTGTGTGTGTGTGTGTGTGTTTGTGTATCTGTCTATCTATTTATCTACTGGGTTAGTTCTTCTTTCCTTCATCTTCCTCCTAGCCCTTGGTCTTTCACTTATGAGTCTGAATCCCAGGTTCCGTGGCTAAATCTTTCCTAACTGCTGCCCTATTTCCCTCATGTTATGAGTCTATCAGTCTGGATATCTGGATATCATTAGCTTTTCCTGCTTGTTGCAAAGATTAACATACTGGTCTAAATTTTAGCCCGTTTTTTTCCCCCTGTTGGACCTTTATCATAACAAATGCTTACTTGATTGGATTTTCTCTGACCATTAACAACAACACCTGAAGTTCTAGTTAACTGATCTCTAGATCTTTAACTGATCTACCTAACCTAACTAATCCAGGCCAATACAAACCTATCTTTCTGTTGAATAAGTTTGAGTAATCTCATGGTCTATCTGCAGATACCAATGCAGCTCTTCCCCAACTCAGACACCTATTAAAAACTACTTCTCTTCGAAAGAAGACTACTGGCAATACAAATGCTAAATTATCCATATTTGGTGGTATACAGAATAAACTAAACTAAAACCCCTTAGAAAAAGTGGAGAGGAACAAGCATTTATTAAATATTGGCATAAAAAATTAAAAAAAAAATTTAAATAAAATTTAAATAAAAAGATTTATCTGCATAAAGCCAGAAGCTTTAACAATATTTTGTTTGATTCTCACAAACTCTCTGATATAGGTGATATTATAATTCCCAAGTATAGTTAAGGAAACTGAGGCAGGAAGAAGTTAAGTGACTTGACTAAGATTATACAATTAGTAAAATTCTGAGATCAGATTTTGAACTTATTCTCTCTAACTCTGGGTCCAACATTCTCTCTACTATGTCATCTTGTCATGAGACATTGAAGGTATTTGCAAAAAAATGAAAACCTAGAAAATTTGGCTTTCTGGAAGATAATCAATTGGTGAGAAAGAAAGAAATAAACCTATGGAAAACCCAGATGCTTTACTGGCCTTCCTACAAAGCTGAGAATTTAAGGAAAACCCCTAATGGATCCCTGTGACAGATTTAGAGGAAGATATGAAGATCGATCCTGCAGGATGCCTTGAAAAAAGCTGTGATTTGAATTGTTGGAGATTATCACACTGATGTGATTCTTTAATTTCTGAAAGATAGAAAAAAAAAAAAGAAAATGATTTCTCTTTTGCCTGGAAGTTTGTTTATCTTTTTCATTCTCAAATTGGGGCTAATAGTATTTTTTTTTTTCAATTGGCCTATTCAATTAATGCTTTTTTCTATTCACATCTGCAGGACTATGGGAACTTACAGAAATATATGGCTAAAGTAAAAAAGGAACAGCTGATTTCTAAGGTCTCTTAATTAAATTATTTTGTTGTTCAGTTATGTCTGACTCTTTGGAGGTTTTCTTGATAAAGATACTGGAGTGGTTTTCTATTTCCTTCTCCAGCTTGTTTGATAGGTGAAGCAATTGAGGCAGACAGTATTAAGTGACTTGGTTAGGATCACATAGCTAGTAAATCTCTGAGGGCTGGATTTGAATTTAGGAAGAGTCATGTTCCTAAAGCTCAGTGCTTTATTTTCTGAACCATCTAGCTGCCCCTTGGTAAGTCATATATTTCTGTAAATTACCACACTACTGCCCACATGAATAGAACAATTTAGGCCAATTTAAATTGAAAATAAATAACAACAGTTTCTTAACTTCTTTTGTGTTCTGAACCCTTTTGTCTAATGTAATCTATGGATCCTTTCTTAAAATAGTTTTAAATAATGAAAGGAAATGTCAAAATTCAATTAGAGATTCATCAAAATAAAGTTCTGATTTCCAAGGATCCCCTAAAATCTACTCAGAGATCCCGGACCCCAAGTTGAGAATCTCTACTACAGAAACTACAATAGGTTAAGATATCTGCAGATGGACTTTGACCCGCTATACAATGTGTAGTCATCTAAGATGAAGGAAATGTTTCTTTCTAGAACTGAGGTTCTTGTGGACTGAAAAATATGATTCAGGAGGCTAAATAAACAATAGGTTTCATAGCAAAAAAAAAAAAAAAAATTAATGAGAGATAGTCCTGATATTAGTATCTGGAGAGAAGGGAAGGAAAGACTTTTTTTTTTTTTTTTTTTTTTTTTTTTAATCAGGAAGGAGACTCTCTGAAGTGGAGGTTGCCCCTAGGAAGTAGGAACTTTCCTTTGGAAGAAAAACAAGGTTAAATAAATCTAAAGATCCCCAGAGTCTGAGATGATAAAGAAGACTTTTTTTTTTGATCTCTTCTACTTTTAGGTACAAACTACATATACTATTCACTCATATTTTGGATAGACATATCTGGAACATACAGAAAAAGGATATGATCTCAAGTGGTTCACCTCTGCTCTGGGATGCTAAAAATGCAGAATAATCTGTACTTCATATTATCCCTTTTTAGAGTTCTCATATTAAATAAGTTAGGAGAAAGTGCCATCTTTTCCCATTTCCCTCATGATCAATGTTAATTTCCATGGAATCAAAAAAATTAGAGCATTTTGAAACAGAATGGGATTTTAGAAATCTTCTAGTCTTGCTTTCTCAGTTTTGAGATGTGGAAATGTGGTCTGCTATGCCTATTTTGTTTCCCTATTCTTTGTAGATTTTGCTGTCAATTCTGCCAAATGTTCTCATTGGGGGACTGTTCCTCTGAAGTTAGGCAGTTTTGGAAAAGGCCTATCTCTTCATCACATTAACATTTACCAGCTTTATCTTAAGTTTTCTTATTAAAGTAATGCCAAAAGCAATCTGCCAGGTGGCAAAAGTAATCTAATTTTTGACAGATAATTAGTAAAATAAACACCTTGAAGCTGGAGATCAATTCAGTTCTTCTGCAGGCTTTGTGGATGCTACCACCTATACCTCTAAATAGGGAATAAGGTTTTGTAAATACTAGAGGGAAAAGAGATTTCTAGAAATCACTTAGGTAAATGGACATTTAAGTCAAGGTACCAAGAGGATAAATAGGAAGGAAGGAGACTATCGAAAGTGAAAATACCCTCAATCCCTTGTCTAATTCTAGTTTTTTCTTTATGAATCAGGCAGCCCTAAAAGGACAATTCTGGTTCTAGGCTTCTTCTTCCTTCAGACCTCAAGTCAACCTCTTCCACTTCTTGGGTCAAAACTGCTCCGGAAGTCAATATCCAGTTTACTCAGGTGCCCAGGACAAAAAATGCCAGCTGCCTTTTGAGATTTCTCAAGACTTGGTTTGGAAGTAGAGAAAATATAAAATAGAGATGCCTCTATCCCAGGTACAGGCTTGCCTAGAAGGTCATGAGCTCAAGATTTGAAGCCTGGTGGGAAGAAGACATCCCTTCCTCAATTCTCCTGCATTTAGAGCCAACCATAGAGCAGAGTTCTAACTTTGTAGCCAATGAAAAGTGACAGGGAATAATCCCCTCTGAAATGGGAATGGAGGTAGGAAGGAACCTCCTCCATCATGGATCCAAAAGGGGTGCTACCAAAAAAAAATTAAATGATAAAATATTTATTTGTTTTCTTTCTTTCTTAAAAAGAAAACTGGAGTTGAGAATTGGATACCACATGTCCATAACTAAGTATAATGAAGGCAAAATGTGATAAGAGCAAAAGAAAAGCATGAATACTATAGGACAAAGGGAAGTGAAAAATATTTATATTATATTATAATATTTATATTTATATTATATTATAAAAGTATTATTTTGTAAGAGAAGACAAGTAGGTGAAGGGAACAAGTCTTATTATATCTTATTATATCCCTAAGGACAAACATAAAGATATTTTTTCAGTGGGGTGATTCCATGGGTGAATTTCCAGGGTTAAAAATTTCTTTAGTTCTAGAACTGAATCAGTCAATCATCAAGTATTTATCAAATATAAGCTATAGGCCAAACATAGGGCTAAATGTTAGAGAGTTACCTGAGTGGGCTGGAGGAAAACTTTTTATAATTGTTTAGACTTTTCAATTCTGTCCAATTCTTCATGACCCCATTATTTTGGAGGTGAGAAAAAGATCCTGGAATGATTTGCAATTTAAGTTTCCAGTTCATCTTATAGATGGGGAAACTGAGGCAAATGGGGTTAGATGACTTGTTAAAATCACACAGCTAATAAGTATCTGAGACTAGACTTGAACTCCTGGAGGTGAATCTTTCTGGTTCCAAGTCCAGTGCTCTATTCACTGAGTCACCTAGCTTCCTGGAGAAGTTAAATAACTTATTTATGGTCACACATTAAATATAACTCACATGTCCCAAGTACAGGGGTAACCCTCCTTCCATTAGTCCAGCCTGCATTTCAGATCTAAATACAGATCTGAATAAATGGGAAGCAAGTACAAAAAACATACAATCCAGCCTTGTATTTTCTAGCTCCTGCTTTTCCCATGACAATAAAATGGGACTTTAGCATCTTCTTACTCTCTTCTCCTATTCCCACAGAAGCCCTGTAGTCTAGTAAGGAACAATGGCAGGAATAGTTTTCTGCCCAAGTCCTGATGCAGAGTGCATGGGAGGGTGGGGTTTGTAAACATTGCTAGGGAGTAGGAAATGCTGACTATGAAAAATGAAACCTATGTAACTGAAAGTCTTTGTACAAGTTTTCAAGTGTTTCATGCTATTGTTGTTTTATCAGAAAGTATTTGATATCTTTATATTTATTTGTAGGTCAGAGTCTGTAGTCTGATATTCTTTAGTGTTATATCCTATAGGAACAACTGAGAATTTTTGCTGTTATCTTCAAAAGAAATCCTGCACACTGATTCCTTGGAACTGCTCACAGACTCCACACCTTCCTTCCTTGGATAATTATTGCCTAATTAACAGTTCAATGGGCTGGATTTTTAAGTATCTGTATTTACTATGTATAGAATTTCTCTACATTTGGCTGAGCCCTTTCTAGTGGTGAGCTTGAGGACTGAGGTTGCCTTTTTTTTTTTTTTTTTTTTTTTTCATTTCTCTTTGTTCTTTGTTTCAAACAATTCTTCCATTGTGTGGTGACTTTGCAGGAGGGCTGCCACTAAAGTAATCATTGCCTCCAGTTTACTTTTCATCATTGTATCAAGAGAAGCCTTTCCTTTGTACTGGCTCTCCTAAATGTCTGCTCAAATTGGATAAATATTAAAAGAAAACCAGTGAACATTCTTTTTAGCTTAAGGGGTGTTCCACATCCTTGAGCCCTCAATTTTTCCAATAATCAAAGTGCTGAGAAATCGAAGATCTTCTTCAGAGGTCAATATATTATCTTAATCTCTTCTGTACACTGTAGTTGGCCCAATATTAGAAATTCTGTTCTTTCTTTGTTTTCTCAAGTCCCTGGAGATCAACCTTTATAGAATTACTGTGTTCTCTCACAGCACAAACCCACCATACTTCCTCTTGAAAGGAATTATATAAAAATTTATCCACTGCTCATTAACTTTGGACACAGAGTTTGCACTGGACAATGGGGAAAGATGAAAGATAGGGTAACATAAATGATTTTTTTTACATTCTTTGAATAAGTGTAAGTCTCTTGGGGGGTAATTTCACTTTTTTAGAGATGTGTGTTATCTTTACTTCACATACAGTTACAGATTACTAACACTCTATGAAAGGTCTCTTGAGACATGTAAAACAAGCAAAATTAATAATACACTATTCTCATAGTGTAACAATTCACAACTCTCTCCTCCAACCATCTATTTTAAAAAATTAACAGAAATCCATTTTCTCTCCCTCTCAATATCCTACCAATTCTTAAAAAAAGAAAAGGAAAAAAGACAAATTTCTTGCATTAAAATACATAATTAATCAACGAATTTTTGGATATAATTCCAAATTGTTTCCCAGAATACCTATATTCATCCACAGATCCACTAATATTTCTGGTTTCCTCTAGAATTAATTCCTCCAACATGAATAATTTTTCTTTTCTTTCTTCTTCTTTTTTTTTGACACCATTGTCTTTTAATTGAGTATGAAGTGAAACCTCAGAATGCTTCAATGTGCATTTCTCTAATCATTAGTGATTTGGACCATTTTTCTACATAGCTATAGAATTTTTTCCCTTGTGAACTGTCTACTTATATTAGATCATTTAAAAATTGAGAAATGGCTCTTTTTCTTATAAATTTTAATCAATTACTTAAACATTTTAGAGATGAAACATTAATCCAAAATAAAAATGTTACAAAGATTTTTCACTATTGTTTTTCTTCTAATCTTAGCTTTTTTTAGATGTTTTTGTGCAAAAAAAATAAATTTTATGTTTTACCTTCTGTGATTCCCTCTATTCCTTGTTTGATCATGAAATTTTCTCCTATCTATAGATATGATAAATACTTTAACCTTGTTTCACTAATTTAATCATAATATAATATTTTATATCTAGACCATATATCCATTTGGAGTTTTTCTTTGTCTTAGATGAGAAGAATTGGTCTAAATAGAATTTCTTCCACATTTGAAAGACTTATAATAGAACTCTCCAAAGAACCTCTAAAGAATGGAGCAATAGAAATGTAAGAGCATTCAAAATCCCTCCATGACATGCCCAAAAGAGTATAAAACTGTGCATATCCTTTGATCCAGCACTGTTTCCCAAAGACTGTCTGCATTCCAAAGATATCTTAAAAGAGAAAAAAGGACGCATATGTGCAAAAATGTTTGTAGCGACCCTTTATGGAATGGCAAAGAACTGGATATTGAGTGGATGCCTATCAGTTAGGAAATGGCTGAATAAGTTGTAGTATATGAATATAATGGAATATTATTGTTTTATAATAAATGATGAGCACGATAATTTCAGAAAAGCCTAGAAAGACTTATATTAATTGATGCTGAATGTGAGAACCAAGAGAACATTATACACAGTATCAACAAGATTATGTGATGATTAGCTGCTATGGATTTGGCTCTTTTCAACAATGAGGTGATTCCATGCAATTCCAACAATTTTCCTGGAAAATGCCATCTGCAGAGAGAGAGAGAGAGAGAGAAAGAGAGAGAAAGAGAGAGAGAGAGAGAGAGAGAGAGAGAGAGAGAGAGAGAGAGAGAGAGAGAGAGAGAGCGCTATAGAGACAGAATGTAGATCAAAGCATAATATTTCTACCTTTTTGTTATTTTCCACTTTTTTTTTCTTTTTCATGAGTTTTTCCCTTTTGATTTCTTGCACAGCATGATGCATATGGAAATATATTCAGAAGACATGCACATGTTTCATTTTTATTGAATTGCTTGAGTGGGGAGGTAAGGGAGAAAAAAATGTGGAACACAAGGTTTTGCAAAGGTGAATGTTGTAAACTATTTTTGCACATATTTGGAAAAATTAAATACTATTTTAAAAATCCCTGCATGGATTGGTCCATTTGTCAGCATTAGTGCAGAAGAGTAGTATGAGAAAACTAAGACATTATTGACAGGAAGTTTGACACCAAACTTCCTGGAGAGTGAGAAAATGATTCTGCACCTCAGAAGCTCATCTATCTTTCTTGGTAATGAAACATGGTACCAGCAATCAAATCTGATCAAAGACTACTTCTTCACTAAGTGAAGTCCAAAGTGTTTCTTAAAACTTAGATAAGGGCACTTTAAGAAGGAAGGAAGGGTTAAACCAAATATTACTATCTTCTGAACATTTCTAATGGCATATTTTAGAAGTATTGCCCCCCCTCCCTTGAAGAATTTGGAAGGATCTCACACAAGAAAAGATTTCTGATGTCTTTTCCCTCCATACCAGGAGTTTTTAAGACTCCAAGACAGATCTGTGACTAAGGATCTCATGAAGATTTTTATGCCCTCAGGACCGGTCAAAATATTAGGGAGAATAACTGAGGTCATTTATCTGGAACAATGACCAGACCTAATTGTTGAGTCTATAAATTTTTTAGATGAAAAATTATTTGATTAGTTAAGTCTAGGGTGAAATATAAATGCCATGTTTTTAAGAGTAGCTCATGGTTACAATTTATAGAGTTTGTATTTATAATGCATCATAGAGATTATGTAATCTAACTTTTTCATCTTAAAGATGAAGAAAGTGAGATTTATCATTTTTATGTATTTAGTAGACTTTTCCTATAAAAGTGGAAGGCCAGAATCTGGCCTTAAGTCAACATGGTCATAAAGATCCCAAATTTTAAGTAATTTATATAGCAGATATACTTGGACCTATTGTTAGGGCTTTTTCATAACTACTAGCCATGATAAGTTGTTGAACATTACTTTAACCCAATCTGATAAATTTATATTTGGTTTGGTGAAGGAAGAAAATAGAGAGTAGGAAATACTAAAGATCCCTTATGTTGAAAGACCAGTACTTATTGTACTGCAGAAACAAAATGATACTTTCAAAATCCCCACAAAACAAAATATTATTGTCATTCAATTATTTAGAGAGAAAAAGTGAGTCAAATAAACTGCCATTAGGTAAGCTAGCCTTTGAGGGCAAGTTCCTTGACTTATCCTAAGCTTTCCCATGCTCTATTTATGTTTCAGTATAGAAAAACATTCATTATTATTGTTATTACTATTATTATTCACCCTCATGAAATATGACTTTGACTTTTCATCCAACCAAAACATTAGATGGAAAGTTAACATTCTGAAAGGGTTAATTTGAATCCCTCATTTAAATAAACTGCTTCCTTACTTTTGTTCTTTAAAACCTTTTATGGAACAGTTAAAATGTTAATTTTTAAAATTAAAACAATCTAAATATTGAGCAATAAAGATAGAAATAGTTACAAGGCAAGCAACATAGACAAAGAAACACTTTAGCCACTGATAGCAAGTGTGGCAGAAACTTTGTCCTGATTCCTTAGCCAAGAACCCAGAGCCATGTAGTTTTATGAGTCCTGATACTAGAATTATGAGATTTTGCAAGGATTCTAACCTCCTCTGAAGAGAGTTCCTGTAAATTTACATAGGATGGAGATGACTGAAGTGCTTTTCTTATTTCATATGATAAATTTCAACAGAAGTCAATAAGAAACACTTAATTTTTTTTTTTACTTCTGTCTCCCTGACATGAGAAATATTCACAGGGAAAGAAAAGTTTCAGTCCTTTGATGAATATTCAGCACAATGGGTTGTCATTGAAGTGTCTTTGAGGTGTCATGTGAATGTATTTGACATAATGCTGGGTTTTGTCTTCTTCCAGGCTACCGGACAAATGAGAAATTATCCTAGCTATGCCTTCCTCTATCTCTCCAACCTTTGTCCTTTGTTCAAATCTTATTTTGACAAGGAATGATGCAAAGAAGAGACAAATATTAACAATGATAACTAACTCACATGATACTTTTGGGTTACAAAGCACTTTATATTCATTATCTCTTTTGATATTCACCACAACACTGTATTATAGGTTTTACACAAGAGGGAATTGAGTCTTAGAATGGTTAAGTGACTTGCCTGAAGGAAGAAAGAAAAGGAGAAAGAAAGGACAAAGGCATGGAGGAAGCTAAGAAGGAAAGAAGAGAGATGGGGACTAAGAAAGAGAGGATGGAAGGAAGGAAGGGAGGGAGAGGGGAACAGCAGAAGGAAAGAACAAAAAAAGGAAGAAAAGAAGGGAGGGAGGGAAAGGGAAGAAAGGAAAAAGAAAGAGTCAAGGAAAGAAAGAAAAGAAAGAAATAGGAAGAAAAAAAGGAAAGAAAGAAATCATAAAGTGATTACTATGTTAAGAGTTATAAGTACAAAACAAAAGTAAGCTAATTACCATTCTTGAGGAGTTCATGTTCTAAGATTAGAAGGAGATAAAAGAGGAGGTTTTAGTTGCATGACAGATGGAAGAGTTTGGTGGTCCTTAGGGTTCAATGACAAAGTACATAGTATTGTATCTTTCTTAATTTCACTTTCATTGATTGAACAATGTCTATTTCTGATGTTGAACTATTTGATTGTATCAAGGATGCAAGTGATAAGAACTAGTGATCATCTCTTTAAATAACTGTATCTGCATCTTGCAATAGGATGAATTTGATATTATTTCAATCAATATTGTTCTTGGTGTTTCTTCTTGCATAAGATATCTCAAGATAAGACTATTAACAATACAAAACCAGCACAACAAACCATATTGTATGAAAGTTATTCCCCAAACAGAGTAGAATGAGAGGTCTTATGGAACCCGTGCGCCTCATAATCCCCCCTCAAAAATATAGTAGAAACAATAAAAGGAAATGAAATTACTATAGTAAAATTAAGATGTACCCAACAGATAATGGAGCAAATTGAACATGAGCTTTAATGTGATTAAAAAGGAATATTATGGAGTAAGAGAAGCAGCAGAAGAAATACAGACTAAAATGTTATTAGAAGTGTTGCAGAACAACAATGCTAGAAATCCTGAGACATACAAAAATATATAATGGACACATTTGAGGAATAAAGGAAAGAGCTAAAATTTGTGTGTGTGTGTGTGTGTGTGTGTGTGTGTGTGTGAAACAGGAGAATTAAAAGAACCAGATGCTAAACTAAGAAATTCTAGAAAGAATAAAAGGAAAAACTCAAAGTTGTTACTTTGAGTGATTTGGAGGAGAAAATTAAAGTGAAGACAAAATTTCAGAATTACTGAGATCCCAGCAAACACTAAAGAAGAAACTAACCTGGTCATTATTTAACAGTATGATGTCCAAAAAATTCTCAGAATATGCATGTTAATATTATCCAAGCAGAAAGAATTTGCAGAACTGGAAGTTGAGAGAAACCTAAAAATTAAACTTACAAACATTTAAATTTAAAACTATAACCAAAATTTTAAAAAAAATCTCAAAAAATATCCAATTAAAGACATTACTCAAAATAACCCTCCTTCAAAATTATTAATCTGTCTCCCAGTAGATTCTTCTATGTTTTTCCTAGAAAGGACAAATAAATTCATAATGTAGAATGAGAGTATTGGAAGGGAAGTATAGGTCAATTAGCTAACATAATACCTGAATATGAAGCTATTTTAGAGAACATTTGATTGTCTCTTATTAACAAATATTGTTTATAATTTTATAGCCTTGAAGTCACAGGGAAGTTCCTTCTTCTGGCAAATGTTATAGCCTGGAACATATTCAGGTTTCAAATTCAGTATTGGAATGAAATAAAACACTTGTAGACCATCTAACAGTTGACAAAAGTTATCCACTGGATGTAAAACATCCTTAATAAGAAAACAGTACTGCTTCAAGGAGATGCAGCCACTTTCATCTCTACATGAAAATATATTGAGTCAGTGGGGTGTATTGGATGTGATGACATCCACTAAGTCTGAGGATTATTGGCTCCTCAAAAACCAGATATTTAGGTATTAAAGTGACTAGGAAGCCTTTGGCTTAACCCCCTGGACAAATTACATCTTAGAGATAGCTTCTCTGTTTTGGGATGGCTTTTCTGGGGGAGGAGGGAGGGGGAGGAAGACTATCTTATCCCTTATCACAGATACTGCTTCTGCTACAGTAATCTAGATACAATTTGTCTGGCCTTGGAAACTTGAATTTATTTAATATGGCTGAATATTTTAATTTGGAAATATCCAGTTTCTTTTAAAATATTAACTTGTAACAGCAAAACAACTTTTGGACATGTATACATATATTGTATTTAATTTATACTTTAATATATTTAACATGTATTGATTGGTCAACCTGCCATCTGGGGGAGGGGAAGGAGGGGAAAAATTAAAACAAAAGGTTTGGCAATTGTCAATGTTGTATAATTACTCACACATATATCTGGTAAATAAAAACTATTAAAAAAATAAAATGTTAACTTGTAGACATCTGTGTAAGATTACTTGTACAACAAGGTAATTGGAATTATATATAATATATATGTAATATATATAATCTATAGATTATAGCTAATATATTAAGTTAGAGCTTGACATTATATATTAATATTAATATATAGTCAATATATTAATATTACATTAATATATTAATATTACATGTATTACAATATTAATATTACAGCTAATATATTAAGTTAGAGCTAGGCCCGGACAAAGGCTATTATAATTATAGCTCTAGGACCAGGAACCAAGGAACCTGGGTTCTCTAGTGAATATCCTGCTCTCTTTGCAATATCCTTGATCAAGCATTTCTGAGCAGCCTACTATTGTAACTTTGGGCACAACTAATACATTTGATCTCTAAATAGGACCAATAATAAAGACTTTATCTAACCCACATAATTATTATGAGGACCAGTTGGGAGGGAGAAAAATGTAACCAGGAATTTAGTTTGACTGAGATTTTATTGTAGTTGAGACTAATAATGATGAAGATGCTGTTAATGACGACGATGATGATGATGATGATGATGATGATGATGATGATACTTGACTCAGCACTTTATAAATATTATCTTCCTAGACTTTCAGAACAACTCTGGGAGGTAGGTGTTACTATTATCCCTGTATTACAGAGAAAGAAATTGAGGCAAATAGGTTGTGAATTGCCTAGGGTCATATAACTATTGTCTGAAGCTGAATTTGAACTTGTCTTTCAGACTCCAGGCCCAAGGTTCTATCTACTGCATCATCTCCCTATATCTATTTTTACCTTTAACTAATAAGCTCATTATTCAAAAGTGAAGGTGACTTCACTCATTAAGTGAAACTAATTTTTCATTAGTGGGGAATAAAATATTAGGTGTTATTATAGAGTTAAAGTTCAAGCACAGAGATTCCATTTCATGTTGTTATTTAATAGTCAACAAATAAGAACATTTGCCCTATTCTTTGACCAAGAAAGGCAGCAAGATACCATGGAAAGGGAGTTGCTCTTGGAACTGGGTTTGAGCATCAACTCTGATATATACTCTATCCCTATCTCTATCTCTATCTATCTCTATCTCATATCAAATCAATCAAGGCAGAAGACAGATTTAACAAGGATAATGTCAGTTAAACAGCTATGAAAGAAGGATCCAGTTTGAAAGGATTCAGCTTTATTCTAGGGGAGAAGGAATTTCTCCTTATACTCTTCACCTCCATCCTCATCTCCATCCATCACAGAGGATAACAAAGTACTATTTGTTAGAAGGAGACATTATATTCAACAGGGAGTGGGGGGGGTTGAGTTGAAGCAGGAGACAACTCTGAGGAACACAAATTTTCTGAATCAAAAAGAGTTAGCTCAGGCTAAGGGAAAGACCAAGGGCCAAGCTTAATGGTCATGTCAGCAAAGTTGCTCCAGTCAGATTGAGCCACATGAAGAGACTACAAGTAATGAAAAGTCTTCAAAGGCCCAAAAGGCCAGAGGTGTGAATTTCATGGGTCACATTCATTTCCTTCATGTGCATCTTTCTGGCATATTGGGGAAGACTTATCTTCCTGAGGTCAAAACTGACCTCAGACATTTCCTAGCTGTGTGACTTTGGATAAGGGACACCTTTTTGCCTGAATTTACTCCTCTGTAAAATGAACTGGAAAGGAAATGGCAAATCACCCCAGTATCTTTGTCAAGAGACCCCCAAATTTTTTATGTTAAATTGCAGAAGCAATTTTGGAAAATAACACAGTGATTGCATTGTTACTGTTTTTGTGTTTTTCTTTAAAAGAAAAGGAAGTACCTTGGATTGCATGACTTTATTTTCTATTTTAATCTCATTTTGTTTTTTCATTGTAATAATTGAGTTTGTTGTTGGTAGTCATTATTTTTAAAGAAAATTATTCCTAAGAAATTTGAAATGTGTATGAATATTTCTGGGAAGCCAAAACCTCTGGATTGATTTATGAATTAAAGGGAAGAAATGAACCTTTTTGAAGGCAAAACCTAACTTCTTTTAATGATGTCATAGAAACCTAATAGGACTGTGACATGAATTCCTACCTCTTATTTAGAGTATGAAAAGACTAGGAACTAGCCTTTCTCCATGTTATGCTTTCACCAAGTTGCTTCTAGCAAATGTTTGAGTAATGCTCTGGTCCTTTCTGACTCAGACACATTTCTTGGGAGCTTATGGAGGTTGCTGGTTATGGGAATCAAACTTTCTCAATTCATCAAATCTTAGCCAAATTTCAAGACTTGTTGCTAAATGAATTTCACTTTCTTACTATTAATGTTGTATATTTACTATAGCCTTAATAGATAATAGGATCTAAGAAACAACCAGCAGCATGATTTCAGAAAGGCCTGGAGAGACTTACATGAACTGATGCTGAGTGAAATGAGCAGGACCAGGAGATCATTATACACTTCAATAACAGTACTATATGATGGTCAATTCTGATGGACGTGGCCCTCTTCAACACTGAGATGATTCAAACCAGTTCCACTTGTGCAATGATGAAGAGAGCCATGAACACCCAGAGAGAGAACTGTGGGAACTGAGTGTGGAGTACAATATAGCATTCTCACTCTCTCTGTTGTTATTTGCTTGCATTTTTTTTCTAAGTTTTTCTTTTCCTTCCTTCTTGATTTGATTTTTCTTGTGCAACCAGATAACGGTATAAATATGTGTACAGATATTGGATCTAACCTGTATTTCAACATATTTAACATGTATTGGACTACCACCTACCAGATAGGGGTTGGTGGAGGGAAGAAGGGGAAAATTTAAAACAAAAGGTTTTGCAAGAGTCGATGTTGGAAAAATTATACCATGCATATGCTCTGTAAATAAAAAGCTTTAATAAAAATATAGATAATAGGATCATAGATTTAGATATAGAGTAGACCTTGGAGGTCATCTTATTCAACTCCTTTATTTTACAGAGTGTAATGTCCGGGCTAGCTTTCTGAAGGTTCTCCTAATGAGCCTTGGTTTCAGCAGAATAATCACCACAAGAATAGTCAGGAATAAAGTGCAAAGCCTTTATTATCTCTTTCACAGTCTGTTTCCGTCTGGGGCTGGACTAGATTTTTGGGGGACCTCCGAATGGGTCTTGGTTTCAGTGGATAAAAGCAGGAGACAGGAGAGCCCATCAAGTCTTCTCTGTCTCTGGCTGAGTTTGTAACCATTTTATATACTCTGCTACTTAGTATAAGCCAATCATTATATCATTGGGGAACCATTATTTATTGTAAGATTAAATCAATCATACTATTGTATAATTATACTGTTGTAAGATTAAATCAATCTAGAGAACCATTAATTACCATGCTAAACTAGATAACCATTGTCTTATCAATTCCACTGAGTTAACAACTTTCTCCAGAGTTCTGGCCCATTACACCAGAGTCCTAGAAGTTTATCCACATTTTCTGAATCCAGCATCCTTCCCATTATACTCCACTATCTATTCTATATGGGACAACTTATTAGAACACTAGCCCTCTGTATTTTAATATTGACATTTGTACCATGATACTTCTTCAGAATATTTTCATATAATTCTGAATATTTGATTTTCTTCCTCTCTCCCTTCCTTCCTTCCTTCCTTCCTTCCTTCCTTCCTTCCTTCCTTCCTTCCTTCCTTCCTTCCTTCCTTCCTTCCTTCCTTCCTTCCTTCCTTCCTTCCTTCCTTCCTTCCTTCTTTCCTTCCTTCCTTCCTTATTAATTTGCAGCATTCCTGATAATTTTAGTTGTCTGTAGAGCTAAACCAGAGGTAGCCAGGTGGTATAAAAGATAGTACACTGGACCAGGAGTCAAGAAGATCTAAGTTCAAATCTGATATCAGAAATTATCAACTATTCGACCCTGGGCACATTATTTAGCCTCTTTGTGCCTTGGTTCTTAATCTATAACACGAGTGTAATAGTAGTGCCTACCTCTCAGAATTTTTAAAATAATCAAATATGATAATATTTTTTCCATATTTGATTTTTATTAAAGCATTTTATTTTCAAAACATATGCATAGATAATTTTCATCATTAAGTCTTGCAAAACTTTGTGTTCCAAATTTTTCCCCCTTTTCCCCTTTCTCATCTCCCCAGATGACAAGTAATCAATATATGTTAAATATGTGCAATTCTTCTATACATATTTCCACAATTATCATGATGCACAAGAAAAATTAGATCAAAAAGGAAAAAAATTTAGAAAAAGCAAAAAGCAAGCAAGCATCAAGAAAATAAGTGAAAATACTATTTTATGATCTACACTACTCTACACTCATAGTCCTCTCTCTGGGCGCAAATGATTCTCTTCATCCCAAGAACTGGCTTCAGCTTTGCTGTTGAAAAGAGCCATGTCTGTCAAAATTGACCATTGTATAATCTGACTCTTGCTGTGTACAATGTTCTCCTGGTTCTACTCAGTTCAATTAGCACCTGTTCATGTAAGTCTCTCCAGGGGTCTCTGAAATAAGATAATATTTGTAAAGGGCTTAGCACAGTACCTGACACATAGGAATACCTAAATAGATACTCAATTCCTCCTTTCTTCTCCTTTTCCCTCTCCCTCCCTCCCTTCTTTCCTCCTCCTTCCCTTCTTCTATTTGTGCAGATCCAATGTCAATAAAGATAAAGATAAAATGAATAATGGAACCTAATCAATTCTTAGAATGGAATTTCTTTATTCTTATAAATTTCCTGCTAACCAAAATCTCTACCTGATATGATTATATTAAATTCACTTTCTGTCTCTCTCTCTTTCTCACTAATAAGAAAGAAATATTTGGCCTTCAAAGATCAAATCTCTATCCCTTTTTTTGGATGGAAGGTACACAGAAAATGCCAAGTCACCTTTTAAAATATGCATTGAAGGTGGTAGAGGAAAGGAGAGGAAGGAAAGAGAAGGGCAAAAGTGATTTCCCTTTTCCCATGAGTGCAAAAAACCACAAGACCAGCCTTTTTCCTAACAGTAATTTAAAACCCATAGCTTTACAGTTTCTGGCCAAATATGGTAAGGGTATCTGTGGTAGATACAGAAATAGAACCCAGGTGCTGTGCCCCTATCTGGGTGCTTTAAGTCATTTTGTTGTTACAATATAAAATCAACCCAAACAATCGACACCTACTTGCTTCTCGGATTCAGGGGTGTCTGTCTATCCCCTGATGTTTGCTTGCTTGTGGCTGCTAATCAAATGGCCTGACAGACATGCACGTGCTCTCCCTTATTTTTCCCCTGGTGCATATTATGTTAGTTCCACATGTGCTTTATATTTACCACACTTATGTGTGTAATGTCTGTCACTGTCAATGGCTGTGCAATCATGATAATTGTAGGGCAGATTGTGTCCTCAAATTGCTATATCAGGACTTCTTTAAACTAGAAATGAACAGAGAGAAAAATATCCATTTTCTTTCTGTGTTTTTCTCTCTTAGGTAGATTCAGCTAAGATCTTCGTTTCACTGAAGCAAGAAATGTAAACAAAATAAATAAAAGAGACAATATGTAGGATAATATATAATATACAATAATATGAATATAATATTTATATAGAAATAAAATCTGTAATAACATAAAGGAAAACAACATTAAAAAAATCAGAACTAAGACCAATGCAAAAACTAATGGTACAACATACTTTCTTTTTTGTGAATTATCAGGAATCAATGGAAAGCAATCAATCTTTCGGATCAGAAAATTTGAATTAAAGAAATAACCCCTGCCACTAAGTGCCTATGTGACTGTGGACAAGGCACTTTGCCTCATGAACAGCATTTGTAAAATGAATGATTTGGATTCATTGACAACTAAATTTCCTTCCAGCTCAATAAGGAAGATGATGGTCTATAGATATAGAGTGAGGCTGTTATTAGACATGGTTAGTATGTCCCTTAATTTTTCATAACTATGTTTTGCTTTGTCCTTTCTTAAAAGAAAGAAGGCTCTTTTTGAAGGAGGGATATTGGGAAGTGACAAAATATTTTAATAAGAAACAAAAGCATTGATAAAATCTAACTATGTATCTGAGAGGGATATTTGTCTAAGGTGGAAATGTTCACTGGCTAAACAAGATGGAAGGGATTCTCTCTCCCTGTCCTTTGACCCCTATCCTTGAAATGTGCACATTGCTTTAACCTCTCATTTCCCCTTTTCTCACACTAGACAAGATTATTCTCTAGTCACTACTCTTAATCTAGCTCTTTTTCAGAGTTTATTTGGTATTTGTAAATGAAAATAATTGAGTAAAGGGCTGTGTAACTACCACAGCAAAAGTTCATTCCCCACAAGACAGTCAAACTATAATTTTTAGCTGATGGGAAGGCAAGAACTAGATTCATTCAATTTTTATTTTACTTTGAGAAGTTTATGAAATGAATAAATAATAAGATTCTCTTTCACATAGCTCAGGAGCCCCCAGCCAGGAGAAGTTGCTCTCTCCTCTCACCCAACAATTCAGATAAATAATGTGCTCTTTTCATCCCATTTTCTCAAATCTAAATATCTTGCTCAGCCATTGTCCTTTCTTTGACTTTATTTTCATCATAATGAAACACAAAAGTCAGAGCAGCATATTGGTCAAATCTAATCACCAGTTGTTCCAATTAAACAGGAATATTAACAAACTTTAAAGAACAGACAAGCTCTGGACTTAACACAGACCTCCAAGATAGGGCAATGGAGGGAAAGAGAAGCAGGCAAAACCAAGGTCTGCTATAAAGTTTTTTAAAGGGACAATTTGCTAAGTTTGCTCCAGACATACCTCTACTTGGCTTCAGGATGCTCTGTTATGTGTGATGATGGAGTCAGCTGCCAGCTCTAATATTTCAATCCTAATCTCTGGTCTTCCCTTTCAGTTTTGATTCTATTTCTCTCACTCAAATCTCAAACTGAAATTGAAACCATATATTTAAGTTGCCATGGAGATAGCTCAAACCTTCAGTTCTAAAAATTATTTATCCCTCTGGAATTATGGGAAACAACCTGTCACTTCAAGAATTCAAGATTCAAGATTCTTTCTTAAGTCTGCAATCTTTACAAGCAAAAGAATTCTATTGTTTCCAGGAGAACTTCATCTTCAGCATGCATTTGTCCTTGGTACTAAGGAAAAACTAAGAATTACAAAAAAACATTTTTTAAAAACAAAAGAGTCCTCTAAATAAAGCACTTTTGTTGATGCTCAAAGGGGACCCAACCTCTTTCCTCCTCCAAGTTTTGTGGAATTAATGAAAGAGTGGCAAACTTAGGTGATCACACTTCATTCTACTGATATCTTGTCAAGTCTTCAACTAGTTGAATGTTGGCAGGCACAAAGGAAAGATATAAATTAAAACCATCCCAACTCTCTCTTCCCCTAAGAATGCTAGGGAGTCTATTTTAAAAGTAGACGCTATCCATGATCAAAGACCAAGACTAAAGACTTCCACAAGACAAAACAATGGCAGTGTGCTATGAAGCATGTCATTTCCACTAGCCTTTTCCAACTACTGAATTAATATTTTTCTATGCTGCTGACATCAATGAGAATGTATACATTCATTTCCATACTTGATAAGTTGAAGGTGGCAAGTGCTTTCATATTAGCTACACTTAAAATGAGTAGATCATGAGAAACTTCATCATCTTTTACAATTCAGCTGGATTTGTATTACTTTTTAGTCTTTTTTTTTGTCATGTTCAACTCCTTGTGACCCCTTTTAAGGTTTTCTTGGCAAAGATACTGGAGTGGTCTGCCATGTCCTTCTTTGGTTCATTTTATATATGAGGAACTGAGACAAACAGAGTTAAGTGACTTCCTGAGAAAGACAGAGAAAAAAAGAGAGAGAAACAAACAGAGAGAGAAATAGAGAGACAGAGAGACGGACAGACAGACACAGACACAGACACAGAGACAAAGACAGAGAGAAACAGAGATAGAGAGACAGACAGACAGACAGACCAACACAGTCACAGAGACAGAGACAAAGAGAGAGAAACAGAGACAGAGAGAGAGAGACAGAGACAAAGAGAGAGAAACAGATACAGAGAGAGAGAGAGAGACAGAGACACAGGCAGAGAGACAGAGACAAAGAGAGAGAAACAGAGACAGAGAGAGAGAGACACACAGAGACACACAGACACAGGCAGAGAGACAGAGAGTGACAGAGATAGCAACTGAAACAGAAAGAGGCAGAGACAGAGTCAAGAGAGAGAGACAGAATAGAGATTCAATAAACATTTATAAAGCTCCTACCGTGCTGTACAAGCAGTGTGCTAATTACTTGAGACACAAATAGGAAAAAGAAGGATAATCCTTGTCCTGGAGGAGTTTACGATCTAATTGGGGGCAAGTCAACACCCCAAAGGAAGCTGAAAAGGTAATGGGGAGGAGATAGGTACCTGGCCTGAAGTCATAATGAAAAACTCCAAAGTCCTGCAGTGTGTAGTAGAATGGCAAATGAAGAAATGACTGGCCTGGGCCCTCTCTTCAAAGTGGGGCTCCTGAAAGAGCATCTTTGCTCTGCCCTTTAATCTGAGGGATAAAAAGTGTGTGTGTGTGTGTGTGTGTGTGTGTGTGTGTGTGTGTGTGTGTGTGTTTGTTGCCCCCACACACATGTGCACACAATGAATTTCAGAAATACTCTTCTAAAATTGTTCTAGAAATAACTTCCTGGAGTTCATCAGAGAAGGAGTTTATTCCATAAAGAGCAACTGCTCCTAGTTGGCATTTGCATGGACAATAAATTTATGGATTACTCTTTTAACACATTGTCTTAAACTGCCTCCGTGGTCTGGGCACCTTGTCATTTGTCATCTGATGTCTGTCTAGTCTTTTCTGACTACTTTGTAATGCCATCTGGCTAATTAATCAGTCAGTCAATCTCTTAGTTCTGTGTGATGAAGCCTTCATCCAGTTTATATTATCATTTAATCTTTCAGGAATTAGCCTAAGGCATTTAGTGTGTCCCACTCAGGAATTTCCCCCCCACACCCACACACCAAATTTTATGATTTCTTCACTGAGCTCTTTGAAAAATAGACATGAGGTTATTGGTGCATAAATTTGCAGATTATGCATGTGCACATGATTAAATCCACAGAAACATCATTGCTGATAGAAGAGATAGTCTACACAGAGATGGATGATGGAATGTTGGTATGGAGAGCAGCAAGCAGGCCAGTTAAGCTGAAATACAAAGTAAGTGAAGATGAGTAATGGGGAATTAGTCTGGAAAGGTCATTGGACACAAACTGTCAGGGACTTTAAGGCCAAATGAACACCAGCCACTGACCCTAGCCCTTGATATCACTATGGTGAAATTTCAGACCAAATTAACTCTCCTGCAGAACACACTTTTGCAACTCAAAGGAATGGGTTAAACCTACCTCTAGATATTGAAAAAGTCCCTTTGAATAATCCCCTCCTTATGTCATTGATCGATTGAAAGGCATGTTTTCCCAAAAAAAACTATATCTTTTAGCAATACGTTGTACAATACAGTGGAAAATACATCTGCTGAGATGCAAGCATATGTGAGACCAATTTTTATTTGAGGTCAGGTCTCATGTCTTCTACATCTGTGTTAGTAGTAGAACTATGTTTTAAGTGGGAATGTTTTTACTGGGACAAAAACACATGGTTGGGGCTAAGGGTCAGCAACTGTGCAGAGGATAATCCCATTAGAAATGTAGTTATGAGTCAAAGAAGTTCTCTCTTTTGGGGTTTTGGAGAGTGAGAGATGCTTGTGAAGGGTGACACTCAGGCAATTGGATTTTGGATAAGATGGATCATAGGAGAATAGATTTAGACCTAAAAAAGACTACAGAGGTAATCTAACCCAAGATTCTCATTTTACAGATGAGGTGGAGGAAGGTTTAGTGTTTTATTCAAGATCCCACACAAATGTTGCAAACATTGATGGTGGAATGTGAATGACAGTTCTCAGGCTCCTATCAATTTGAGTGAATCCCCCAAAGAGCCATTGCTCTTTCCACTATGTCACAGATTGTCCAGAATGCTTTATGCACTTGTACATGTCAATAGAGGAATAGAGGAAAGGATATAAGGAAAACCCAGAGCATTGCTACTATGGGACAAAATAGCACTCACTCTATTTTAGTGGTGATTCTAGTTTTCAGTATGGAATGGAATATTATGAACCTAATGGGACCTAGATAAATATTTATATAACAATTGAATGAGGGAGTGGGATAATTATGTAGGTGGATATTGAATGGATTCAGATCAAAAGGAAGTTATATAGGATTAGGAAAATGCTAGAAGAATAGAATTGAATTACCCCATCAACCAGTCAATCAATGAGTCAATTATGCACTTAGGCAAAAAACAAACAAACAAAATCTCTACTTTCAAGGAGCTCACAGTCTAATGGGGAAGACAATGTACAAGCTACTATGTATGATAAGATGGATATAGGATAAAATCAGGGTGATGTCAGAGTAAAGACAATAAGTTTTATTTTGCTAAGAATAAGTTTTATTTTGCTAGGATCTAGGCTTTGGCTAAATGACTTCTGAGATTCCTTCCACATTGAAATCTATGATTTAGTATTTTCAGCAACAATAAGCACAAAGAATTATCATATTTTGGGGGGATTACATTTTTAAATTCTAAATTGTTTCCTTTCCTCTTTTCCTCTCAACTCCATATTTTAAAAAATCAACATGATATAAATATATATATGGAATCATACAATAGATACTTTGATATATCAGTTCTTTCTTTGGGGATGGATGGCGTTTTCCTTTATAAGTCCTTCATAATTAATTTGAATGTTCATATTACTCAAAATAGTTTAGTCATTCACAGTGACTCTTTGAACCATCTTGCTGTAATGTATGCAGCATTCTCTTGGGTCTGCTCATTTCACTCTCTGTTATTCATGCAAGTCTTTCCATCCCCTCCCTCCCCCCAAAATTAACCTGTTCATCATTTCTTTTAGCACAATAGTATTCTATCCTAATCATGTTCCACAGCTAAATCAGCCAATATATATATGTCTTTTCCTTCTTCCCTGATCACCTTGGGAAGTAGTTCTAGTAGTGGTATTGCTAAGTCAAAGGTTATGCACAGTTTTTTTGTTTGTTTGTTTTTAACTCTTTGGGCACAATTCCAGATTGCTCTCCAAAGTGTTTGGATCAGTTCATAGTTTTACCAGAAATGTATTAATGTCCCCATTTTTCCAAATCCTTTTCAACATTTGTCATCTTCCCCTTCTATCATTTTAGTCAATTTGATGGGTCTAAGGTGATAATCTCAAAGTTGTTTTAATCTGCATTTTTCTAATTAGTAATGCTTTAGAGCATTTTTTTCATATAGCTTTGATTTCTTCATCAGAAAGCTGCCTGTTTACTAGGTGGTGCAGTGGATAGAGCACCAGCCCTGAAGTCAGGAGGACCTGAGGTCAAATTTGACCTTAGATATTTTATACTTCCCAGCTGTGTGACCCTGGGCAAGTCACTTAACCCCAATTATCTCAGCAAAAAAAAAAAAAAGAAAAAAAAAAGAAAAGAAAACTGCTTGTTTGTAGTATTGCTCAAAATGTAATTGACTTGGATGTTTTCAGCAATACACAAAGATCCAAGACCATCTCAAAGGACTAATGATGAAGCATATTATCTACCTTCAGAGAAAGAACGGTTACTGATTGCAGATTGAAACATGATTGTTTTTCACATTTTTTTCTTTTCATTTTTTCTTTTATTTGCCTTTTTGTACAAAATGACTAATGTAGAACTATTTACATTATTATACATGTACGATAAAATCTGATTCTTACCCTCTCAGGGAGGGGAGGCAGGAAGGAAGGAAGGGAAAGAGAGAGAAAATTTGAAACTCCAAACTTTGAATAAAAATATTAAAAAATTGGAAGAAAAAACTTGTCTATTCATGTCCTTTGACCCTTTGACCATTTGTCAGTTGGGGAATGATTCATATTCTTATAAATTTGACTAAGTTCTCTTAATTATTTGAAATATAAAGTCTTCATCTGAGAACCATATATAAAATGTTTCCCCTCCTCCCCCCTCCTAGTTTTCTATTTTCCTTCTTATTTTGGTTATATTGTTTTTTTATTTGTACAAAATCCTTTTAATTTAATGTAGTCAATATTCTCCACTTTATATCTCAAAATGATCTCTACCTTTTATTTATTCATACATTTTTTTCTTATCCATAAATCTGATAGATAATATACTCCAGGCTCTAATTTACTTATGAAAACATCTTTTATATCAAAATGTACTCATTTTGACTTTTTTTTTTTTGTATATATGGTATAAATAGTGGTCTATACCTATTCTTTGCCAGACAAAAGATCATTTTAAAAGAGCATGAATGTAGACCCCAATCAACTGGCTGACATCCAGTATGGAAGAATTGCCATCTATAATGACTTGACACTGAAAACCCAGTCAGGCCTGAAGAACTGAAAGCTGAGAAGCAACAGTTTTGTGCCCTGACTTGTAAGCAGGATAGTGAACAATAACGCTAAGTGATACTTTCCAACAAAGAGCATGAGCCTCGGGCTATAAGGTGTGTGCTCTGCATTTTCTGATTCACTGGAGGCAACCTTACCTTGAAACTTTCTCTGATGTCGAGGATTCCTTGGAACACTGCTTAGAGTTTCTCAATCCAGTTAGGTAAGCTTTGCATGTGCTGGGGACGCGTTCAGATATTTGGAGACATCTGAGGCCATCCAATGTTCCTTTCATATTACATTTTAATGACTGGAGTTTTGAAGATGAGGTTACCCAGGGTCAGTTTTCACATGCTGCTTATGATTTCACCTGACCATCTGGCAGGATTGGATTCCTATCTGTTGGAAATTTGATGTGCCATTTATTTTTTGTCAGACAACATTAATTACTAAGCAGTTCAGGGCTACAGGTAATTTGAAACAACAACAACAACAAAACACGGATCCGGGAGAATATAGTTGTGATGATAATAGCAACAGTGGTGATGTAGAGAAACTTAAAGTTATATTGTTTTCAAACTTTCTAATCTGGAGATGAATGTGGGTACTTTTCAGGAAGTGGGTTGATAATGTCTCCTGTCAATTTTAATTGGTGCAACCCTATTTTATAGAGGAATTACCAAAATGTGATGATGACTCACAAAGTCAGAAACATATCTCTTACTATTATTGCATACAGTGTGTGTGTGGGGGTAAGGAAAGTGATGCAGGCTTAAGTCTGTTCTCAGACCTTTCCCATCAGGCTTGCTCCATACCTTTTCTGGTGCCTATGGAAGGAAATACTACCATGTGCAAAGGAAATTGGAAAGTGGCTGTTCCTCATTGTGGAACAATCAAAGGGCAAAGGGATCAAATGCCAGAGCCTTGAATATACAGAAAGTAGGAATAATATACAGTTCTCAAATCCAGAGGGATGACTTAAGCCATAGGAAGTGGATCAAATGAAAATAGTGTGAAGGCTAAGTTAACACAAAAAAAGGGGAAGATGCATTTTGAGTATGAGTTGATTCAAAGCCAGCAAAAGTGACAATCATGAAGGGGAAAGACCTGTAGAATGTTTTGCTTATTTTTTTTTCTGCATCAAACAAATGCTAATTTTATCTTCTTAGCAGTTAGAGGAAGTATGCAGAAGATCAAAATGTCCAACTACCTGTGATAATCATTAAAAAAAAAAAAAAAAACTAACCTTTTTGTCTTCTCAGTTTTCCTTAAGCTGAGAATTTCTCATTTTCTTCAGATTCATTAATTAAAATGATTGCAAAGATTTTGCAAATAGAGTGATTCCTTATTAATTTTCTTTACATAGAAAGAGAAACTGAGACACAGAATGATGGACTTGAGTCATCAAAATTAACCAAAATCAGGGAAAAGGAAACATTACAAATTCAGGTTCTTACCTTTTGTTTTGATAGGCAGGCAATAAGAATTACCATCAGGAATTGGAATGTCCACATCAGAGCACAAAAGACATAACAGTCCATGATCCGTGAAATGCAATATTGACTACTAAAGGCACCAATTTTCATAAGCTGAATTGGTTCGCTGGATCATAGATTTCAAAAGAAAGGAATCTCTGGCACACCCCTTTCATTTTTTAGATGAAGAGCACAGGATTATCCATAGTTATGTGCTTAGTACAGGGGGGATTTTCTGTTTCTGAAAAGTCATCTACTTCCATCATGAAAGATGAGTTTGATCTTCTCCACCATTAGCTGGCAGCATTACAAATACTATTATTAATCATCAGCCATCCTACTTCAGAGTTCAATCCTGCCCCAACCCTCACTCTTCCTGTTTCCCCTCCATATGCTGACTTTACTTGTTGTTCCAAATTTACCATCCATAACTTATTCCAGTGACCTTGTCTAATTAGCAATTATGAAAAAATGGGCACATGTAGGATGAAAGTAAAATGCGGACTATCAGAGGCTGGTGTCAAGTTCTTTTTATCACAATATAGCTTCTGAGTGTTATTGGTTGATTTGTTTTTTAAATAAATTAAAAAAAAACCTTTAGCATTACTGCTCCCCTCTCAATTGACAAAGAAATAAAAAATTAGCAATCATATTCCCTAGGTTAATAATGTTTAAGGGAGGAAATAGATATTTTTCTAGCCTGATACCCCTTTTCTCTGAGGAAAACAGAGTGGCAGCTTTTTTGGCCCCAATCTGCTACTTTCCTTTCTAGTAGAAATGAAAGTCTCCCTTGCAGAAGGATGGAGAGAGAAGAGTTTAGAGATGTCTATTCTGTATCACTTTGAGCCACATACAATGAGAAATCCTTGTCACAGATGGACCTTATTGCATGTGTTGGGACCCACTCTCACCTTCTCTTTGCTACATGTAGAAGATCAGCAATGATATCATTGAATAAGGGGGTCTTTTTTCCATTGGGAAGAGCAACTGAATTGGAAATTCATTAGACTGGGAAAGAACATTGGGCAAGGAGCCAGAGGACGTGGGTACCATTTACTCCCTCTTATAACTTGGACAATTCCCTCAGATTTTTGGGCCTCAGTTTTCTCATTTTTAGAATGCACATGTTGGCCTAGGTGTTTGCTAACATTTCTTCCAGATCTAAATCGATAAACCTTTGAACTTATGAATATTCCCTAGAGTTCATCTGAAATGAAATGACCGAAAAGCCCTCTTGTCCATTCTCTGAATGGGCAGCATTTCTAGACATAAGCTTATCATATAGTCAGGCCCTGACTTTGGCTTGATGAACTTCCATTAGGAATCATGCAATATACCCTCTCATTTTAAAATAAATTTTACAGCTATCTTTTGCTTTCATATCAACATTTTCCAATATATCCCTCTCCTTCTTTCAGAAATCTATCATTTGTATTCTTATAGCAAATCATGAAAAAAGAGGAAAAATTAGAAAAAAAAAACTAGCCAACATATTAAAAAAGTAGTATTTATAAGCTGTGTTTCATACCCTATTGTTGTCATTGTCCAGTCATGTCTGATTCTTTATGACCTCAACTGAGGGGTTTTTTTTCCCCAAAATGCTGAAGTAGTTTGAAATTTTCTCCTGTTCACTTTATAGATTTATTTTTGTCTTTACTAAGGCAAAAGGAACTTGCCCAGGATCATGCAGCTAGAGTTTGAGGCTAGATTCGAATTTAAGAAGATGAATATTCTTGATTCCAATCTGTTCTACCTTGCTTCCCCTCTACACCCCTAGTTTTGCTCCCTTAGCAATAAAGCAGGGAATCAAGGAGATGCCTTCTCATACCTCTTTCTTGGAGCCAAGAGCTATTATTATAATTTCATAGAATTCAATTTCTATTGTATTTTTTCTAGTAAAGAGGCACTTTCAAGCATCATTAAAGTATTCTATATCTTATAAGTGGCAACTAGGATGATAAAGTGTATCATTTGGCTTAGAGTCAGGAAGACCTGAGTTTAAGTCCAATATCAGACATTTCTTAGCTGTGTGACATAGGTAAGTCACGTAACCTTGCTTTATTCAGTTTCCCCATCTGCAAAATAAGCTGGAGAAGGAAATGGCAAACCACTCCAGCAACTTTGCCAAGAAAACCACAAATGGAGCCACAAAGAATTAGACATGCCTGAACAACAATAACAACATAACTTATTGAGAATCTGAGATTGAGCAGCCCTTGACAGAGCTCCAGGGCAAGTTCACTTCAAGACATTTTCCTTAACTATCTATTTGCATAAAACTACTGAAATACTTAAAAAAAAAAAAAAACTGCTCCCAACTCACAAAAGTTTGATGATTTTTGAGGATATGGCCATTGTCTAATTATGGCATAGCTTACAGGGATAAAGTTTTGAGAACTGTATTAGATGGTTACCATTGGACAGGTCTCTTGCTAAAAGAACCCAGTCTTGAACTTTGAAGAATTGTTGAAGGGAGAAGTAATATCCCTTTTCTCCTTTCTTTTGTATAGGAAGTAAGAAGCCTTAGTTTAGAGGTTTTAAGAGAATAGAACTAAGACCTGACAAAGCTTCTGCTAATCTGAGGCTAAGCGTCTCCATCCTTTTGAATCCTTACCTCTAATTTTCCCCTTGATGACCTTTAATTTTGTTAAAGTCTAAAAGAGGAACATCCTTATGTATTTTTATAAATGTTTATGTGGTTTCCTGGTTCTGCTTACTTCATTGTATGTTAGTCTATCTAAGTCTTCCATGTTTTTCTACTTCCATCAGTACAACACATCCATAATGTTCATCATTTCTTATAGTCCAATACATTCTTAATATTCACATATCATGATTTTTTCAGTCATTTAAAAATCTCTTTTGTTTCTGTTCTCTTTGCTGCCATAAAAACTGTTGCTATAAAACTATTTTTATGCATATATCAGGGCCTTCAGTTTTATTGGTGGCCTCCTTAGGCTAATGCCTAGAAGCAAAACTGCCTTATTTTAAAGATGAGGAGTGAGATTAAGTAATGGGGCCATTATATGACAGAAAGGGTTTGAAATTCAGGTCCTATTAATCTAAGTTGCTTCTATGTAAGCAAGTTTTGATGGTTACCTTTAGAAGGAAACTCATTCAGCCATCTGCTTGTGAAATTGCACTATCTGGGGCTCCTTTTGCACAAAGGGTAAAGTATAAGCAACTTTCTTTCAGTGACAGTTCCAAAAACTGAAATACTCTCCACTTTCTGATAGCCCAGTTAATAATAATTGGTTCAAACCAACATTTCTTGGCAGTAGGCAAAATTTCTATAAAGCTCTTAAGTGCAATAAAATGTAATTAAGGTGTCTAGTTGGGTTAGTCTCCTTTGATGTTTCACACTTGCATAATAAACCAAGTCATAAAACAGGGATCCAATATGAGATTTTATTCCTCTTCACAGATTAATTCTCATTAATTATCTACTTGACCCCCTCTGTTACTACCCAATGCCTTGTAATTTGCTATAATAAAAGGCAATAAAAAGGTGAACTCATCACTGGAAATGAAAATCACACACACTCAATGTTACTTTTATGGCTGGGAAAAATGAGATCTCTTGTTTGAGAATCACATGCTCACTCCCTCACAGGGCCCCCAGAAATAGGAGTATTGGATAAAGATAGAGTAAGTTAAAAAATACCTTTGAATAAGGTGCTTCTATCATAACATTTGATGGGGTTTGATGCCAGGTGTTACTCTGACTATAAAAGATGACTCACTTATTGGCATAAGATTCCATTTTTGGCACTTGAGACCAAAAGGAAATCAAAGATCTAAGTCACTCCATGGAAGGAAAGTAGGTGGGCAGGTATTTATTTTAGATTAAAAATTTAAACATATTAGTAACTGTGGGGTATATAAGAAGTAGGGGGTAGCATATTGTAATGACCAGAGTGCTAACCTTGGAATCAATAAGATGGCTTCTGTAGTGTGTGGGCTGGAGGTTGGATGTGGAGGAAGAATGTGCAGTAGGATACACTTTGAAGTTTGATCTGTATGTAATAACATTTTTGTAACTCTAGACAATCACCAAATCAAACTCTGTGTAGCTTTTGCCAATTTCCAAATTGTAAATGCTCACATTGAAAAGTTTGCTCTCAAGAGGCCATTCAAGCTGACTTCAATGTACTACTACCTGGATTCAAATTCTGTTTCTGGTACCTACTGATTCTATGACTTTGTAAAAGTCACTTGACCCTTCTCAGATAATGTTCTAGGACTGTATGTTTCAGGGGAGTTGTTAATCAGCATCTATGGAGAAAGTTTACATACCAGGATTTCCCTATAATGAAAAAATCTCAGGATGCGATCAATGTTTTTTTGGTTTTTGTTTGTTTGTTTTTTTAAATTAAAGCTTTTTATTTTCAAAACATGCATGGATAATCTTTCCACATTTACTCTTGTAAAACCTTGTGTTCCAATTCCCCCTTTCCCCCAACTCCTTCCCTAGATGTCAAGTAATACAATATCTATTAAACATGGTAAAAATATATGTTAAATCCAATATATACATATATATTTATACAATTATCTTGCTACTCAAGAAAAAGCAAATCAAAAAGGAAAAAAATAAGAAAAAAAATAAAATGCAAGCAAAACAATAACAAAAAGAGTGAAAATGCTATGTTGAAATACACGCTTAGTTCCTACAATCCTTTCTCTGGATGTAGATGGCTCTCTTCATCACAAGATCATTAGAAGTTGTCTGAATCATCTCATTGTTGAAAAGAGTCACATACATCAGAATTGATGTATAATCTTTATATTGCTATGTACAATGATCTCCTGCTTCTGCTCATTTCACTTAGCATTAGTTCATGTAAGTCCCTCCAGGCCCTTCTGAAATCATCCTGCTGATCATTTTTTACAGAACAATAATATTACATAACATTCATATACCACAATTTATTCAGCCATTCTCCAATTTGCTGAAACTCTGTCTTCCCAGAAATCAGCTGGAGTCAGGATCATCAAAAATCTTTATTCTTGGTCTTTTGGGGTCACCGTAAGGAGATTAAATCTAGCAATCTCCACACTACCTTCCTCTCTCCCCACCACCAGGAGAATGCCTCAATTTCCTCCTCTTACTCCACCCACACACGTCACTTCCCCTTCTTTTCCCACCAATTGAGCCAGCACAGAATAGTTGGGGAGGGTCATCCTTCAAACATGTTATTAGAGAATTGTCCAAGTGGATTTGCTCAGTTCTAGCCCTTTACACCAACTGATGGGCATCTGCCCAGTTTTTAGTTTCTGGCCACTACAAAAAAGGGCTTTCACAAACATTTATGTACAAGTGGGTCCCTTTCCTTCCTTTAAGATCTCTTTGGGATATAAGCCCAGTAGTAATGCTGCTGGATCAAAGGGTATGGACAGTTTGATAACTTTTTGAGCATAGTTCCATATTGCTTTCCAGAATGGCTGGATCTGTTCAAAATTCCACCAACAATCTACTAGTGTCCCAGTTTTCCCATATCCCCTCTAACATTCATCACTGTGTTTTCTTGTCATCTTAGTTAATCAGAGAGGTCTGTAGTAGTACTTCAGTTGTCTTAATTTTCATTTCTCTGATCAATAGTGATTTAGAGCACCTTTTCATATGACTAGAAATGGTTTCAATTTCTTCATCTGAAAATTGTCTGTTCATATTCTTTGACCATTTATCAATTGGAGAATGGCTTGAATTCTTATAAAGTTGAGTCAATTCTTCATATGTTTTAGAAATTTATCAGAACCCTTGAATATAAAAATGTCTTCTCAGTTTATTGCTTTCCTTTTAATCTTGTCTGCATTAGTTTTGTTTGTATAAAAATGTTTAACTTAATATAATCAAAATTATTTATTTTGCATTCAATAATGAATGAACTCCAGTTCTTTGGCCATGAATTCTTTCCTTTTCCACTGATCTGAAAGGTAAACTATCCTTTGTTCTTCTAATTTGCTTATAATCTCCTTCTTTATGTGTCTTAATCATGAGCCCATTTTGACCTTATCTTGGTATAAAGTGTTAGGTGTGGGTCAGTGCCTAGATTCTGCCATAGTCGTTTTCAATTTTTCAAGCAGTTTTGATCAATGTTATTTTCTATCACTATCAAATTACATTGAAAATTTCCATTCCTAACAATTGATCTGCCTAAAGTTTATCCTTAATTGATTTAAAATAAATTCTCAGTTTAAATTCTGAGGTTTGCTTGTTGAGCAGTACTCTGTGTGTGTGTGTGTGTGTGTGTGTGTGTGTGTGTATAAACATAGGCACTTGTGTTGACTTAAATTTCATACCCTTCTCTAACCAGTGTTAGGATTACTAAGTGAGAACTCAGGTTGTCTGGACAGTGACAAGGTGAGAATTCAGGTTTTCTGGACAATTACAAGGTGAGAACTCAGGTTGACTTGATAGAGGGGGCAAGCTCATTGGCTGGGGTGGTTCTTCCCAGAAGCCCTTGCATTATCCCACGCCCATTCTCTGGGAGGATAAAAGAGACAGCACTGGGCCCAGAGAGCAGATCGGCCTGGAGAAGGATAAGAGCTGGAGGAGATTCAGAGCCAGGATTCAAGAAGAGGGTCTCTGCATTACATCAGGCCTGACGGGGCTCTCTGCAGGAAGGGAAGTCACTTCTCTGGACAAGAGTTAACAGCAACTGCCTGGAGACAATGGTTCACTACAGGAAGAAGAATCTGTCTGAAAGATTTGAGTAGACACAGCATATCTCTTCCCAGAGAGCGATCTGGCAGCTTCTAGAGACGACAGCTCGCTACAAACCAGGACTGATTTTACTTTTGCATCTCATTTTCAGGTTTTGAAGTCAAGCCTCTGTGAGGTAAGTTCTCCAAGTAGTATTATCTTCTAATTTATAGATGAAGAAACTAAGGTTTTGAGAGATAAAGTGACTTGCCATACAACTGGGACATGATATGGTAGTTAAAGCAATGGACTCAAGAGGCAGGAAGACCTGAGTTTAAATTCTCTCTTAGACCCATAGAATCACAGATTCAAAGACGAAAAGAACAATGAATACAGCTCTTTTTGTTTTTACAAATTAAGAAACTGAGGTACACAGAAGTGATGTGACTTGAATGAAGACATTTTGGTGGAGTATATAGAGTGCTGGATTTGGAGTTATGAAAATCTCAGTTCAAATCCTGCCTCAGAAAATTATTAGCATTGTGACTCTGGGCATGTCACTTAATCATCCTAGTTTCCTCATCTAAAAAATGGGGATAATACTCCCCTTTAAAGTCGTTGTGAAGATGAAATGAGAACTGTCAAGTCAAATCAACAACCATTTATTAAATCTTAATTGTATGCCAAGCATTGTCCTAGGTGCTGGGATACCAAAACAGCAAAAATAATTCCTGCCTTCAAGGAGCTTATAATCTAATGGAAGAGACAACATCCAAATAATTGCCTATGTACAAAAATATAGACAGGGTGAAATGGGAGTGGTCCTTTTGCAGAAGTTTGTATTCTAGCTGAGATTGGAAAGAAGTGAGGATAAATGGTAGAAGATGAGGAATTAGAATACTCCCTACATGGGGGATAGCTAATGAAAGTTTGTAGAATCCAGAGATGGAGTCTTATATGAGGAACAGGGAGCTGGTATCACTACATCATAGAGTAGGAGGCAATATTGTTGTTCATCTTCCATTTTCAAAGAGGACCAATGATATCATGGCTTAATGTCTTGACTTGTGTATAAATTGTATTTAAATGAGGTAGTCACACAAAGTCATCAGCCTAATTTTCTCTTTCACTTGCTCGTGGCAAGGCAAAATTCAGAACAACTGGCCATATCCTGAGATGCGTTGAATGATTTTTGTGTCTTTGATGACTGACCAAACTCTAAATACTCCACAACTGCATCCAAAGTTATCTGAATAGATTGTTCTCATTTTACCATTACACTGGGGGGAGGGGGGAGACCTTCACATACTTAGGGTAGACTTTCCCCGCCTCTTTGATGAGTTTGAGGCTTATAGGTTACTTTCAGCCTGATTTTGCTTCATTGCCAAGATTGTTTTACAGGGTTGCTGCACATGCTACAGTCACAGGTGAAGTTTCGGTGAAAGCTAACACCAAAGGTGGATGAGCAGCCTTGTGAAAGGTTTGGCAAGTTCTCACACCAGAGGGGCTAATCCTCCCTCAATGCCCTATAAATCCCATGAGGTAATATATTGATATATTAAAGAAGGGATTAAGGGTAATACAGGTGGGGAATAAAGAAAAAATACTTCAAAGGTAGTTTTATTAGGATAATTTTTGGTTTGAGCTTTCACTCTCAGTAATGAGGAAAAATTTAGGAAAAAGAGAATTCAAAGTTTATTCAAAACATGTCATAGTAACAACATATTAAGGGGCTGATCACTATAGATCAGGAAGGGTTTCAAGATGGAACCAACTTTTATTAATAACTTTTGTAATGCGAGGAAGACAATTCATATCAGTCCAAGTCAGCAAAAAGGAATGGTTCATTACATCTCAGCTTCTTCTCAATTGCCTTTATGATGTCTAAAAGGTAAAAGATAAAGCTAGCAGTAGTGATAGTAGATATTATAAAAGCTATAGCCTGGATAAAGCTTTATCCTGCCCCCAACACTGATTATATACAGGACTAAGAATAATGGATCACTGAGTCAGCATAACTTTCTTTTTATTTTTTTTATTTTTTGGCTGTTTCTTTTATTTTTTAATAATTTTTATAATTATAACATTTTCTTTGACAGTATATATGCATAGGTAATTTTTTTTTTTACAACATTATCCCTTGTACTCCCTTTTGTTCTGAGTTTTTCCCCTCCTTCCCTCCACCCCTTCCCCTAGATGGCAGGCATTCCCATACATATTAAATATCTTATAGTATATCCTAGGTACAATATATATGTGCAGAACCACATTTTGTTGTTGTTGTTGTTGCAAAGGAAGGATTGTATTCGCAAGATAAAAATAATCTGGGAAGAGAAAAAAAACAAAACAAAACAAAAAAATAAAACCAATGCTCTCAGTCTACACTCATTTCCCAGTGTTCCTTTTCTGGGTGTAGCTGATTCTGTCCATCATTGATCAATTGGAATTGGATTAGCTCTTCTCTATGTTGAAGATATCCACTTCCATCAGAATACATCCTCATACAGTATCATTGTTGAAGTGTATAATGATTCCCTAGTTTTACTCGTTTCACTCAGCATCAGTTGATATAAGTCTCTCCAAGCCTCTCTGTATTACTCCAGTTGGTCATTTCTTACAGAACAATAATATTCCATAACATTCATATACCATAATTTACCCAACCATTCTCCAAATGATGGGCATCCATTCATTTTCCAGTTTCTAGCCACTATGAAAAGGGCTGCCACAAACATTTTGGCACGTACAGGTCCCTTTCCCTTCTTTAGTATTTCCTTGGGATATAAGCCCAGTAGTAGCACTGCTGGGTCAAAGGGTATGCACATTTTGATAACTTTTTGGGCATAATTCCAGATTGCTCTCCAGAATGGTTGGATTCTTTCACAACTCCACCAACAATGCATCAGCGTCCCAGTTTTCCCACAGCCCCTCCAACATTCATCGTTATTTGTTCCTGTCATCTTAGCCAATCTGACAGGTGTGTAATGATATCTCAGAGTGGTCTTAATTTGCATTTCTCTGATCAATAGTGATTTGGAACACTTTCATATGAGTGGAAATAGTTTTAACTTCATCATCTGAAAATTGTCTGTTCATATCCTTTGACCATTTATCAATTGGAGAATGGATTGATTTCTTATCAGTTAAAACCAATTCTCTGTATATTTTGGAGATGAGGCCTTTATCAGAACCTTTTACTGTAAAAATGTTTTCCCAATTTGTTACTTCCCTTCTAATCTTGTTTGCATTAGTTTTGTTTGTGCAGAAACTTTAATTTGGTGTAATCAAAATTTTCTATTTTGTGATCAATAATGGTCTCTAGTTCTCCCTTGGACACAAATTCCTTTCTCCTCCACAAGTCTGAGAGGTAAACCATCCCATGTTCCTCCAATTTATTTATGATTTCATTCTTTATGCCTAATTCTTGGACCCATTTTGATCTTATCTTAGTATGTGGTGTTAAATGTGGGTCCATGCCTAGTTTCTGCCATACTGATTTCCAGTTTTCCCAGCAGTTTTTGTCAAATAATGAATTCTTATGCCAAATGTTGGGATCTTTGGGTTTGTCAAACACTAGATTGCTATTTTTATTTACTATCTTTCCCTGTGAACCTAACCTATGCCACTGATCAACTAGTCTATTTCTTAGCCAATACCAAATGGTTTTGGTGACTGTTGCTTTATAATACAGTTCTAGATCAGGTACAGCTAGACCACCTTCATTTAATTTTTTTTTTCCATTACTTCCCTTGAAATTCTCGACCTTTTGTTGTTCCATATGAATTCTGTTGTTATTTTTTCTAGGTCATTAAAATAGTTTCTTGGGAGTCTGATTGGTATAGCACTAAATAAATAGATAAGTTCAGAGAGTATTGCCATCTTAATTATATTCGCTTGGCCTATGCAAGAGCACTGAATGTCTTTCCTATTATTTAAATCTGACTTTATTTTTGTGGCAAGTGTTTTGTAATTTTGCTCATACAATTCCTGACTCTCCTTTGGTAGATATATTCCCAAATATTTTATACTATTGACCGTTATTTTGAATGGGATTTCTCTTTGTATCTCTTGCTGTTGGATTGTGTTGGTAATGTATAAAAATGCTGAGGACTTATGTGGATTTATTTTGTATCCTGCCACTTTGCTAAAATTCTGAATTATTTCTAATAGCTTTTTAGCAGAGTCTTTGGGGTTCTCTAAATATACCATCATGTCATCTGCAAAGAGTGATAGTTTGATTTCCTCATTTCCTACTCTAATTCCTTGAATCTCTTTCTTGGCTCTTATTGCCGAGGCTAGAGTTTCTAGTACTATATCGAATAGTAATGGTGATAGTGGGCAACCTTGTTTCACTCCTGATCTTACAGGGAAAGGTTCTAGTTTATCATCATTACATATGATGTTTACTGAAGGTTTTAAATATATGCTCCTTATTATTTTAAGGAATAGTCCATTTATTCCTATACTCTCAAGCATTTTTAGTAGGAATGGATGTTGGATTTTATCAAATGCTTTTTCTGCATCTATTGAGATGATCATATGGTTTTTATTAATTTGATTATTAATATGGTCAATTATATTAACAGTTTTCCTAATATTAAACCAGCCCTGCATTCCTGGTATAAATCCCACTTGGTCATAGTGTAATATCCTGGGGATGAAGTCTTTTTGCTAATATCTTATTTAAGATTTTAGCATCAATGTTCATTAAAGAAATTGGTCTATAGTTTTTTTTTCTCAGTTTAGATCTACCTGGTTTAGGTACTAATACCATGTCTGTGTCATAAAAGGAATTTGGTAGGACTCCTTCAATCCCTATTTTTTCAAATAGTTTATATAGCATTGGAGTTAGTTCTTTAAATGTTTGGTAGAATTCACATGTAAATCCATCTGGTCCTGGGGATTTTTTCTTAGGAAGTTGGTTAATAGCTTGTTCTATTTCTTTTTCTGAGATGGGACTATTTAGACTACTTACTTCTTCCTCTGTTAATCTGGTTATTGAAGGTATTCTTCCATTTCATTTAAGTTATCGAATTTATTGGCATAAAGTTGAGCAAAGTAGCTCCTAACTATTGTTCTAATTTCCTCTTCATTAGTGGTGAGTTCTCCCTTTTCATTTTCAAGACTAACAATTTGCCTTTTCTCTTTCCTTTTTTAAATCAGGTTTACTAAGGGTTTGTCTATTTTGTTGGTTTTTTCATAGAACCAACTCTTAGTTTTACTAATTAATTCAATAGTTTTTTTTTACTTTCAATTTTATTAATCTCACCTTTTATTTTTTTGAATTTCAAGTTTTATGTTTGTCTGGGGGTTTTTAATTTGTTCCTTTTCTAGTAATTTTAGTTGTAAGCCCAATTCATTGACCTTCTCTTTCTCTATTTTATGCAAGTAGGCCTGTAGAAAAATAAAACTTCCCCTTATTACTGCTTTGGCTGTATCCCACACATTATGGTATGATGTCTCATTATTGTCATTTTCTTGGGTGAAGTTATTAATTATGTCTATGATTTGTTGTTTTACCCAATCATTCTTTAGTATAAGATTATTTAGTTTCCAATCATTTTTTGGTCTATTTTCCCCTGGCTTTTTATTAAGTGTAATTTTGATTGCATTGTGGTCTGAAAAGGATGCATTTACTATTTCTGCCTTACTGCATTTAATTTTGAGGTTTTTATGCCCTAGTATATGATCAATTTTTGTATAGGTTCCATGAACTGCTGAGAAGAAAGTAAACTCCTTTCTGTCTCCATATAGCTTTCGCCAAAGATCTATCATATCAAACTTTTCTAGTATTCTATTTACCTCTTTGACTTCTTTCTTATTTATTTTGTGGTTTGATTTAACTAATTCTGAGAGTGCAAGGTTGAGATCTCCCGCTATTATAGTTTTGCTATCTATTTCCTCTTGCAGCTCTCTTAATTTCTCTTTTAAGAATTTAGATGCTGCACCACTTGGTGCATATATGTTTAAAATTGATACTGCTTCATTATTGATGCTACGTTTTAGCAGGACACAATGCCCTTCCTTATCTCTTTTAATTAGATCAGTTTTTGTTTTTGCTTGATCTGAGATGAGGATGGCTACCCCTGATTTTTTGGCTTTGCCTGAAGCATAATAGATTCTGCTCCACCCTTTTACTTTTAGTTTGAATGTCTCACCCTGTTTCAGGTGTGTTTCCTATAAACAACATATAGTAGGATTCTGACTTTTAATCCAGTCTGCTAACTGCTTCCTCTTTATGAGGGAGTTTACCCCATTCACATTTATGGTTAGAATGACTAATTCTATATTGCTTGCCATCCTGTTAACCCCTGCTTATGCTTTTCCCCTTTCCTTCCCTCTTACCCCACTACCCAGTATTAAACTTGTGAACACCACTTGCTTTTCACAGCCCTCCCTTTTTAGTATCCCTCCCCCACCTTAAAGTTCCTCCCCTTATTTTACCCCTTTTCCTCACAATTTCTATATTCCCTTCCCCTTAGCTTACTCCTTCCCTCTCACTTTTCAATGAAGTGGAAGAAGTTTCACCATAAATCGAATATGTCTTTTAATGCACACTATGTTCATCTCCCTCCTTTCTTTCTCTCAGATATAATAGGTTACCTTTGCCTCTTCATGAGATGTAGTACCACCACTTTACACTTTTTTATGATATAATTTCCTTTCCACCTCTAGTTTCTAGGACAAATTATACATATGTTCTTTACATATTTTTATGGCAGAAGTATAGTTCTCAAGATTTCTTTTTACCTTTTTAGAAATCTCTTGAGTTCTGTATTTGAAGATCAAACATTTTATATAGGTCTGGTTTTTTCATCAAAAATAGATGGAATTCATTTAATTTGTTAAATGTCCATCTTCTTCCCTGGAAAACAATGCTCACTTTTGCTGGGTAAGTTATTCTTGGCTGCATACCAAGTTCTTTAGCCTTTTGGAATATCATGTTCCAGGCCCTTCGTTCTTTTAATGTGGACGCTGCTAGATCCTGGGTTATCCTTATTGTGGCTCCTCCATATCTGAATTGCTTTTTTCTAGCAGCTTCCAATATTTTTTCCTTTGTGAGATGGTTCTTGAACGTGGCCACTGTATTTCTTGGCGTTTTGATTTTAGGGTCCCTTTCAGTCGGTGATTGATGAATTTTTTCAATGTCTATTTTACCCTCTGTTTCCAAAACTACCCTCTGGGCAGTTCTCTTTGATAATTTCCTCGAAAATGGTGTCCAAGCTCTTTTTTTCCTCACATTTTTCAGGGAGTCCGATTATTCTCAAATTGTCTCTTCTGGATCTGTTTTCCAGGTCTGTTGTCTTTCTAATAAGTACTTGACATTCTTTTCAATTCATTTCTCTGGTTTTGGTTGACTGCCTCTTGATTTCTCCTTGAGTCATTCATTTCTACTTGTTTGAGTCTAATTTTCAATGATGTATTTTCTTCACTCACTTTTTTTATATCTTTTTGTAATTGTCCAATTGTGTTTTTATCTTCTATGCAATTTTTTTTCCATTTTATTTTTTAGAGAGCTGATTTATTTATCCAGCTCACTAATCCTGTTTTCCTTGGAGTTGTTTGCCTTTTCTAATTCACTAATTTTGTTTCTCAATGATTTGATCTCTTTATCCACTCTGGATGACTTCTCCAGGCTCTCTTTCCAAGCTTCCCTTTCCTTTTCCCATTTCTCTTCTAGCTCTCTTGTGAGAGCCTTTTTGATTTCCTCTATGAGATTCTTTTGTATTGAGGAGCAGATCATATCTTCCTTAGGGGATTCCTCTGGGGACAGTCTGTTTTTAGTCTCCTCAGTATTTGAAGTCTGCACTCTCTCCATACAGAAGCTGTCAATGGTTAGAGCCCTTTTGAATTTTTTGTTCATTTTGTCAAGAGCAGAATGGAAGAAAACAAATTGACAAGAGAAACAATTGGTCTGTTTTGGGGGGGATGGGGCTGGATGGTGTTAATGGGCTTCCTCTACAGACTGGGAGTAGGGCAGCAGAGAGCCACTAATAGGACAGTGATGGCTGCGCTGAGTCTGAGCTCTGAGGCTCTGAGAATGCGCTGAGTTACTCCATGTGGGGGTTGGGGATGGCCAGGTTCTGAGAGACACTAGCTTTCTGGGGTTTTAATCTTCACCTCCGCCTCTCTGCTGCTCCTGGCTTGCTGCCAAGACAGTATATCCACACTGTGGTAAAAGTCTTTTTGCAGAAACAGCAGAGATCGTACCCCTTCCCCCTCAGGCCTGAGCTGTGTGAGCTGTCTGTCTCGCTCTGGCTTGCCTGCCCTCAGTCTGCGCCCAGTCTGTTTGACCCTCCCCTGAGCAAACACAGACTTTCTCTGGCGAATTTCAAGGATGTTGTCTCTTGGTGATTATTTGTGGGTTTCTTTTCTGATCAAGCATTAACTCTGAGGCTTGTCATGAAGTAAGTCCTGAGAGAAAACACGGAGCTCAAGCAGCTGTCTGCCTCCACTCCACCATCTTGGCCGGAAGTCCCCATAACTTTCTTTTTAAAAAATCTTATTTAATATTTTATTTTTCCCAATTACTTGTAAAAGCAATTTTAACATTTTTTTCCTTCAAATTTTGAGTTCCAAATTTTTTCCCTCCCTCTTCTCTCCTCCTCCCCCATTGAAAAGACAAGCAATTTGACATGGGTCATATACATGTAGTCATGTGAAACACATTTCCACATGTTATTCTGTGAAAGAAAACACAGACAAGGTTAAAAACAAAACAAAACAAAAAAACAAAGAAAAAGCATCTTTGATTTGCATTCAAGCTCTTCCAGTTCTTTTTCTAAAAATGGACAGCACCTTTTATCATAAATTGTCTTTTGATAATTTTATTGTTGATAATAGCTAAATTATTCATAGTAGATCATCATATGATACTGCTGTTACTGTGTACAATATTCTTCTGATTCTGCTCATTTCACTTTACATTAGTTATGTAAGTCTTTCAATGTTTTTCTGAGAATGACTACTTCATTCTCTCTCTTTTTTTTTTTTAATAATTATAACTTTTTATTGACAGTACATATGCCTGGGTAATTTTTTACAACATCATCCCTTGAACTTACTTCAATTTTCCCCTTCTCTCCCTCTACACCCTCCCCTAAATGGTAGGCAGTCTTATGCATGTTAGATATGTTATAGTATATCCTAGATACGATACATGTGTGCAGAACTGAACAGTTCTCTTGTTGCACAGGAAGAATTGGATTCAGAAGGTAAAAATAATCTAGGAAGAAAAACAAAAGTGCAGACAGTTTACACTCATTTCCCATTGTTCCTTCTCTGGGTGTAGCTGCTTCTGTACATCATTGATCAATTGGAACTAAATTAGATTTTCTCTTCATCGAAAATATCAATTTCCATCAGAATGCATCCTCATACTGTATTGTTGTTGAAGTGTATAATGATCTTCTGGTTCTTCGCACTTCATTCAACATCAGTTCATGTAAGTCTCTATAGGCCTTTCTGAAAATCATCCTGCTAATCATTTCTTACAGAATAATACTATTCCATAATATTCATATACCCCAATTTCCCAATCATTCTCCAATTGATGGGCATCCATTCATTTTCAAAAAGGACTTCCACAAACATTTTGGACATAGAGATCCCTTTCCCTTCTTTAGTATCTCTATGGGCTATAAACCCAGTAGTAGCACTGCTGGATCAAAAGGTGTGCACAGTTTGATAACTTTTTGGGCATAATTCCAGATTGCTCTCCAGAATGGTTGGATTTGTTCACAACTCCACCAACAATGCATCAGTGTCCCAGGTTTCCCACATACCCTCCAACATTCATCATTATTTTTTCCTGTCATCTTAGCAAATCTGACAGGTGTGTTGTGGTATCTCAGAGTTGTCTTGATTTGCATTTCTCTGATCAATAGTAATTTGGAACACTTTCATATGAGTGGAAATAGTTTCAATTTTATCATCTGAAAATTGTCTATTCATATCCTTTGACCATTTATCGATTAGAGAATGGCTTGATTTTTTACAAATTAGAGTCAGTTCTCTGTATATTTTGAAATGAGGACTTTATCAGAACCTTTAATTGTAAAAATATTTTCCCAATTTGTTACTTCCCTTCTAATCTTGTCTGCATTAGTTTTGTTTGTACAAAGGCTTTTTAATTTGATGTAATCAAAATTTTCTATTTTGTGATCAATAATGATCTCTAGTTCTCCTTTGGTTATAAATTCTTTCCTCCTCCACAGGTCTGAGAGGTAAACTATCCTATGTTCCTCTTCATTATTTCTTAAAACAAAATAAAATTCCACTGCAGCATATATAACATCTTGCTCAATCATTTCCCAACTCATGGACATTCCTTCAATTTCTAATTCTTTGTCACCACTAAAAAGATGCTATAAATGGTTTTGCACATATAGGTCCATTTCCTTTTTTTTTTTTTTTTCTTTTTGGAACACAGACCTAGTAGTGATATTGTTTGGTCAAAAGAGTATCCATCATTTTATACCTTTGGGCATATTTCCAAATTGTTCTCCAGAATGATTGAATCAGTATACAATTTCACTAACAGTACAATAGTTTTTTTCATTTTCTATATCCCTTCCAACATTTATCATTTTTCTTTTCTGTCATATTAGCCAATTCAACAAGGCTAAGGTAGTAGCCCACACTTGTTTTAATTTACATAGTATAACTTTTAATAGTAAGAAGGGGCCAAGTTGTAAAGGACTTTAAAAAGTCAGAATATATTATCTTGATCCTAGAAATCCACTGGAGTTTACGTAATAGAGAGTTGACATAATCAGATCTGTGCTTTAAGAAAAACAATTTCATTTTCTAGTTCAGTAGTAGGGCTGGAGGTTGAACTGGAGGAGGGAAAGACTTGCAGCAGATGGATCCACCTGGAGGCTATTAAAATAATATAGGTAAGAGGTGATAAAAGCCTGCGTAATGGCAGTGTCAAAGGAGAGAAAGGAGCATATATAAGAGAGTTTTGTGAGATTAGGTAATTGAGAGAAAGATGGTGCTTCAACAATAGTTGGGAAGCTAGGAAGAGGGAAAAGTTTGGGGAGAATGAAAATGAGTCAATTTTTGGACATGTTGAATTTAAGATGTCATCCAATTAGACATCTGTAATAGGTGGTTATGGGGCCACTAGGTGGCACAGTGGCTAGGGTGATACACCTGAGTTCAAATCTGATCCCAGATACTTACTAGCTGTGTGATTCTGACAACTCACAACTCCATTAGTCTCAATTTCCTCATCTGTCAAATGAGCTGGAGAAGGAAATAGCAAGCCAGTCCAGTCTCTTTGGCAAGAAAAACCCAACTGAGGTCAAGAAGAGTTGGGAAGACTGAAATGACTGAACAAAATAAGCAGTTGGTGATATAAAACTGGTGAGGTTAGGACAGGTGACCTTGCACTGAGGAAATCTGTTAATATGTTATCTTATTTGATTATTACAACTTTATGAAGTAGATAATGCAAATATTACCACCCCCGTTATATGGACGAGTTCAGAGATGGAAGTGACTTGCCCATAATCATACAATATTAAGTGCCAGAAGAAATATTTGAACTCAGGTCTTTCCTGACATTAGATTTTATGCTCTATCTGTTTTACTGACATATTTCTCTTGTGTGATACTTCATTTGAAATAATTTGTCATATTCTATCAATATTGATAAAGCAAACTGTGTGAAAGTATCAAATTTTTGAATTTGAGAATATCAAAGCTTTGAAGTAGGATACTAGGGAGGGCCTTGAAATTTGGTACAGAATTCAGCTGCCAAATGGAATGGACCAGAGCAAGGTTTTTATTAGTTTTTTTTTTTTTTTTTCTCCCCATGGGCAGCTGATTAGCTGATTGCAGGAGGATTTTTGGTAGCTCTGAGTGTTTCAAAGTCTGTGGCCCCAGGAGAAACTTATTAATTCCAACCAATGACTGAAGGGTTGCCTCCTTTAGGAAGAGACAACCTTTGTCTTATAAATATCAGATAAGATCATTGATCTCTGTAGTATAATTGGTTGCTTTTATGATGACAAAGCCTTTTCTCAAAGAACTGAGTCTGGGTCTCTTGGTAATTTTTTTTACTTGTTTAATCTATTCTCCCACTGACAAAACTTGATTTGAATATGTTTTAAAAGACTGACATAAAAAACTGGGGAAAAATCATGGGATAAAGAAGACCACTGCAAGGTGCTCATGATAGGTGAGTTTTTTGTGTCAACATCTGAAGACAGCCCTTCAGGAGTTAGTGGGGATAGAAGAGAAGCAATGGGGTATGTAAAAAGAATCCTAATACTGTAATCACTGGATTTGGGTGACTTTAAACAAGTAATTCAATCTTCTTGTGACTTAGTTTCCTCACCTGCACAATGAGAGATTTTGCACTAGGTGGTTTTTGAGTTCCCTATTAAATCTATAATCTAGGAATGGTGAAGGTGGCTGCATTTATTGAAGTCATTGTCCTGATTTTTCTCAAATCAACCAAAGACGTCTTGCACCAGAATCAGCTCTTTCATAGGGAGCTGAGCTTATTTCCAGTATTTTCTCGGGAAGAACACAAACTGATCCTTATAGAGTTGCCTGTGATGCAAGTACTCTGTCAGTCATAAAAACTAGCAATGGAACAGATTTATGAGGTCATCCTTCCTCTCTTCTGCCTGTGGAGAGCAGCTCTTCACAAAATGGTCCCCAGTGAATCTTGCCTTGTTAAATTTTGAACAGGAGTGAAAAGAACATTTCAGGGCCTTTTCAGATCACAGATGTGCTCCCATTCAGGACTGCCTACTTTTGTGTCCCTGAAATTAATAAGTGGTCTGGCTTAACTCAATTACATTTTTCATACTAATTGAATTTGGTATCAGCCATGAGCAAAATAAGCGACTGGGAAATATGGGGAGGGAGGCTCTGGCTACCCATCTTTTGTCTGTGAAATGCACAAAACTGTCAAGAGAAACACAAGACACACATGTTCTGAAAAGTAAATCCATCTTCCAGCATTTTGGACAGTCTAGGCAGGGCGGGTGTGTGTAAATGGAAGTCTGGGCCCCTGGGGCACACTCATATGTGACAGACCCTTCCAGCAGCCGACACCCTGTCTGAGAGACTGGCAGCTTGACAGGAATCATATTATCAAAAGGATAAACTGTTCTTAAAACCATTTCTCCGATGTATGAGATGGACAGGAACAGACTTTCCTTCAACTCCTAGCACACAGATCCCCGTTCATTCACTAAATCAAAAGCTATGGGGCAAAAAGGGAATTAATAGGAAAAGAGACACGAGGAGGATGGTTTGGGTCCTGCTCTGCTCCAAACTCCATTCACAGAATCTAGTGTGTCTGGGGAGAAAGAGGGGGGATCAGGGAAGCAGGGGGGATCAGTGTAGTATGGATGGGGTGGAGCGAGAAAACCAGGCTTTGTGCTCTAGCTGGAAGACAGAGTTCTTTCCATGCTCCCATCTTATTCATCTCTCCTCACCCCTCAACACCCCCCACCCAAATTTCCAATATGATTCGATCCAAGAAGCAGACGATTTGGAGGCCAATGTTTTTCAAGAAGCAGGGGGAAGATATGTTGAAGTGAGATCAGCACCCATAGGAATCAAAACCATTTCTTTCCTGCAGATGACCCCCAGGAAGAATCTGAACAGAATGTTCTTGGTTTCCTTAACCATATTTACTTTTTATAAAAAATGTCTTATTTCCAGTGGATGCTCCTTTCCTTTGCATTCTGTGACAGAAGATTTCTTTCCTTTTTTTTTTAAATTAATTTAGTTATTTAATACACATTGCTTTATTAATCATGTTTGGAGGGAAACATCAGAACAAAAAGGAAAAACCATGAAAAGAGGGGGAAAAAACCAGAAAAAAATAAATGAACATAGCATGTGTTGATTAACATAGAAAGTCCATAGTTCTTTTTCTGGATGCAGATGGCTTTTTTTTTTTTTTTTTTTGTCCAAAATATCTATGGGTATTGCTTTGGATCACTGAACCACTGATAAGAACTGAATCTTTCATAGTTGACCATTGCACATTCTTACTGTTATTTTGTACACTGTATTCCTGGTTCTGCTTGTTTTGCTGAGCATCAGTTTGTGTAAATCTTTCTAGGCCTTTTGAAAATCAGCTTTTTTATTAACAGAAGATTTATGATGAACTCTCTTTGTTCTGGGCATTTTCTCTGGCTGTCCCTCATACCTGAAATGCTCTGCCTCCTCACTCTGCCTGCTGACTTCTCCTGACTTCCTTCAAGTCTCATCTTCTGTAGAAAGCCTGTCCCAACCCCTCTTAATTGTACTGCTAATTAGTGCCTATTTATCCTTTATATATTGTATTCATATCCATATATAAAAATGTGTACACATATTTAGAAAGAGTTCTGTTCTATATATGTATGTATATGTATTTATACACACACACACATATATGTATATAAAATAAAAGTAGGATATTTATCCTATATGATACATATAATATATAGGATATGTTTTATATTTATATTTATATATATGAGAAATATGTGTGTATACATATACATATATATACATGCATATATAAATAGACATAGTTTATCCTATACATAGCTTGCTCACATATATCTGTTCATATATTGTTTCCCCTCTCATATTGTGCACTCACTGGGGACAGGCACTATCTTTTACTTCTTTTTTGTATCCTTAGGGCAAAGCACAGACCTGGTAAATGTTTTACTGGCTCTCTAGGGGAAAATGTACACATGATGTACTTTTAAGTTTAATCTGCATCTTTAATATTGTCTTTCATCACTTTAAGTCTAGACAATCAATAAAACAATAAATCAGACCCTGATTTATAGCTTTTGCCATTTTATAAGAGGCAAATATTCACACAGTATTTAACAATCAGCTCACCTGAGCCAGTCTGGCTCCAATACATCCCTGACTATGAGTATTATAAAAGGAAATAGCACATAAGGTAGACAAAGATTATTAGCTTGGGCCACATTATGAGACATTAAATGCTGAACTGAGGTCATTAATATATGATCCTAGAGGTCACTGGAAGCTATTAAAGTTTAAGGGAGTAAAGTAGTGTGATGATTTAGGAAAATTATTTTAGTAGTTGTGTGCAGTTTGAATTAGAATGGAGCAGAGAGAGCAATCCTGAGATTATTGCCAAAATATAGGTGAGCAGTAATAAGGTACCAAACTACAGTGATGGTTGTGTGAGTGGAAAGAAGGGGATAAATATGAGAATCATCATGGAGGTAGGGATGACAGCAACTGATTAAATATAATGGGTTAATAATGACTGAAGAAGGGCAGCTAGTGCCATAGTGAATAGAACACTGGCCCTGGAGTCAGGAGGACATGAGTTCCAATGCAGCTTCAGATTTTTAACATTCACTAGCTGTGTGATCTTGGGCAAGTCACTTAACCTCAAGTTCCTTGCTCCTCTCCTTTCTCTCCCTCTCCCCCCTCCAAACAAAAGAGTGACTGAGGTAATTAGGCTGATAATGAACTTGCCAACTTGGATGATTGAGGGACCTGGATTGATGATCCCCTCTGCCAAAATAAATAATTAAGAAGTATCAAAATTTTTTTAATTTTAATTTTATTTTATAATTATAACTTTTTTTTTGACAGTACATATGCATGGGTAATTTTTTACAACATTATCCCTTGCACTTACTTCTGTTCAGATTTTTTCCCTTCCTCCCCCAAGCCCCTCCCCCAGATGGCAGGCAGTCTTATACATGTTAAATATATTACAGTATATTCTAGATACAATATATGTGTGTAGAACCGAATTTCTTGTTGCACAGGAAGAATTGGATTCAGAAGGTAAAAATAACAGTTTACATTCATTTCCCAGTGTTCCTTTTCTGGATGTAGCTGATTCTGTCCATCATTAATCAATTGGAATTGGATTAGCTCTTCTCTATGTTGAAGATATCCACTTCCATCAGAATACATCCTTATACAGTATCATTGTTGAAGTATATAATGATCCCCTAGTTCTATTCATTTCACTCAGCACCAGTTGATATAAGTCTCTCCAAGCCTCTCTGTATTCATCCTGTTGGTCATTTCTTACAGAACAATAATATTCCATAACCTTCATATACCATAGTTTACCCAACCATTCTCCAATTGATGGACATCCATTCATCTTCCAGTTTCTAGCCGCTATGAAAAGGGCTGCCACAAACATTTTGGCACATACAGGTCCCTTTCCCTTCTTTAGTATTTCCTTGGGATATAAGCCCAGTAGTAGCACTGCTGGGTCAAAGGGTATGCACATTTTGATAACTTTTTGGGCATAATTCCAGATTGCTCTCCAGAATGGTTGGATTCTCACAACTCCACCAACAATGCATCAGTGTCCCAGTTTTCCCACAGCCCCTCCAACATTCATCGTTATTTGTTCCTGTCATCTTAGCCAATCTGACAGGTGTGTAATGATATCTCAGAGTTGTCTTAATTTGCATTTCTCTGATCAATAGTGATTTGGAACACTCTTTCATATGAGCGGAAATAGTTTTAATTTCATCATCTGAAAATTGTCTGTTCATATCCTTTGAAAGAAGTATCAATTTTGAAGGAATGATAAATTCCACTTTGCACATGCTGAGTTCAAGATACAGGCCAATGGAGGACATCCACTTTGAAGATCATTAGCAAGTGTCCCCTGTCTCTGGGAAGGATGAGGGATTAAGGATATTAAGGGTCACTAAGGGGAAGTAGAAGAGGAAGTTTCTCTATTTCTGGGAAATATATGTTTTCTAGGATTCCAAATTCACTATCAGTGAGGATCCAGCTTTCTTCTAGGCTTTAGGGTTTATATGAGAACAAACTTAATCAAACGTGAAGAAATGAACAACTCCCATTTTAGGATACTAGTATGACAAGGGTATTTCTATTCCAATGGGGATCTGGTGAAACCAGTTGCTTTATGGGTTTGATAAACATCTTGTAGACTTTTCAGATATCTTTGGTTGGGCAAAACTTCAAACATATTTTATCAAGAGACTCACCCCCATCTTTATTTTTAAAATCATATATTGTATTTATTTTTCTCAGTAGTATTTTATTTTTCTAAGTAATATTTTATTTTTCTAATTACATATAAAGATAGTTTACATGCATTTTTGTAAGATTTTTGAGTTCCAAATTTTTTCTCCCTTCTTCTTTTAACTAATCCCTCCCCCAAGGCAAGCAATATGATCTTGGTTATACATGTATAATCCTAAAGGAGAAAATCATGAGAAATAAAAAGCAAACCAAAAAAGGTGAAAATAGTATGCTTTGATTCTTATTCAGTCTCCACAGTTCTCTTTCTGGATGCAGATAGCATTTTCTATTCTAAGTCTACTGGAATTGCCTTGGGTCACTGTGTTGCTGAGGAGAGCTAAGTCTATCATAGTTGATCATCACATAATCTTGCTGTTATTGTGTGCAATATTCTAATTCTGCTCAGTCTGTCAGTTTATGTAAGTATTTCCAATCTTTTCTAAAATTAGCTTGTTCATCATTTATTATAGAACAATAATCATATATTTTAAAGAAAATAGGATCATAAATTCCCATTTCTCTGACAGTTAACTCATAAATGTTTGTTAATGTATAATGAAACTCTGGTAACTATTTTTTGAACTTCCTCAAGCACTGTGGTCCCAAACCTGAAACTATCTTGCAAGAGAAATTTTAATCCATGAAATCTTAGTGCATCCCAGTTTGACATAATTTGTTTTCTCCTCCCTCCTCCCATTCCTGATATAGAAACTAGTTGCCTAATGGTGTATATACTCAATACAATTTTTTTAAAGGCTCATACTATCTAAGTTGAATATAAGAAACCCAGAACCTACAATTTAGTAATGGAAACCAGCTTTGTTGAGAAGATATTATGATGAAATGAAGGACAGTCAGAGAAGAAGGGAGAAATAGGTCAGGTCTGCTTGGATATCTCCAAGCCAATGAAATTTTATTAGTTTTTAAATGACTTGAGGTAGACCTGAGGATTGGTTGAGGATTCATAATAGAGTTGGGGTGATGGCTGGGGGAAGACTCCTGGAGAATGATGGCTTGTTGATATTCAAATTGCCCACAATAAAAGATCTTGGGTCTTTTACTTCTGTCTTGTTTAGAAAGCATGACTAAAATTGTTAAAGCTCTTCGGGCCTTGTTCGTGGCAGGGTAAATGGCCAACTTGGGTCCTTAGAGGAAGATTGGCCCTAGGAAAAAAGAATATGTGAAATGTGTTGGGTCATTTCATTAAAACAATGAGCCCACATGATTTTGTTTCATACTCACTTTATTAAGCATAACAAACTTAATTAAAGTCCTATTATGATTCAGGCCCTGTGCTATGCACAATAAATTTTGGTCAACTGTGGATACAAATACAATGAAAGAAACAATCCCTATATCTCAAAGTGTTTCTGTTGTTGGAAGAAAACAAGGACAAATGGATATATACACATACACACACATACAATACACACATACATGTATATTTGTATATGTGTATTCACACACAACATATATATGCACTATATATATGCATCTGCAAATATGTAAAGAGTAAATATAACAAGAATAAATTTTTTAAAAGTCATTAATTATATATTGAGAGGTTTAATATAAATGAAGTGCTTATCTATAATTTCTACCCAGTATTTCTAGTTCTGTTGATTGGGACCCAAGAAGCTATAAATCTAATTGCTCTTTTATATGACAGCTCTCCAAATATACAGAAAAGGGACAAATCCAAATTATACCTCACCCAAAAGGAAGCTATTAGATCTAAATGGCAATAGATTGGTACTGGATATCAAGAACATGACCAATGTGGGGATT